>NC_045705.1:15463914-15643378 GCF_009834535.1 Camelus ferus
TACACTAGGGTATTCTATATATTGAGATAAGATATATAGATATTAGATATGTTACATAATATACAGTATATATAGTATATGGGAATATATATGGGTACATATGTGTATGTATATATACATTTATAAAATCCCTTAATATTTTCCCCTCTATCCTAAAAGATCCACTATGAAAAAACTCCTTTTCAGACCATCATACTAGTCATTCAGAAGTAAATTGGGAAAGAAAGTCATGGGTACACCTGATTGCAGGAGTTTGAGGGTTTGAAAGTAAGTTTGCTGAATTAGCATGTGCTCGGTGAGTAATAAGAATGATGAATCAATGTTGAGCGTTAAGTATTTCCAGGCATCGTGCTAAACAGATTACATATTCTCTCATGCAAACCAAACAACCAACTTTGAGGTAGATACTAATTTTACACCTCATTTTATGGATGAGGAATATGAGAATAAGGGGGCTGAGGAACTTGCCCAAAGTTTCTGACTAAGCAATAGAGTGACGTTTTGCAACCATATATCCCTCCCAGGACCAGTGCCCTTCCCTTGGTAAAATCATAGTAGTGATAATTACTGTCTCCATTGTTATTAAATGTTACATCACTGAGCCCCATCTTATGTGCCAGAACCTTACTAAGTGTTGCTTGTAGGTAATAAGATAGAACATTTGTTCAGCAAAGTCCTTTGATAAGTAAGTCACATCAGAGAAAGTGAAAATCTAAGGCTGTTATGTCAACAGAAGCAAGAGAGAAATAAATCACTTTGGAGAACAGTGAGTGATGTTGCAAAAGGCTAAAAGGATAAAAGAAAAAAGGAAAAGAGAGAAATCAGCTGGATGGTTTGAGGCTAGGATGCCTTGAAAGGCAAAATGATGTGTCAAAAATCCCTTAAGAAGAGGACTTTAAACAGTGGGAATATCTGACGTTTAATTAGGAATTTAAAAAATGGTTGCCAAAGGAACTCCTCTCATTCTCCCAAATCTTCAGTGAGTTTTACTACACACATAAGTGCCCTGTCTTTATTTAATCTCCTGCTCGATTTCCTCTCATCCTTCCCTCTCTCCTTTCCTCTTTTCTGATACCCCAGGAGGGAACTGAGTTTCTGAGAAAATCATTACGGAACTGACGAGAGCATGAGAGAGGAGGCAAGAGTGGTCCTGTTCCAAGACAAGTTGAGAAAAAGCCAAAAGCTCAGCACTGGGGTGGATCATGAGAATGCAAAACCCTGTCCCATCTGAAGAGGGGTGAGAAATTCCAAGGCGTGGACAGTGGAGCTCCAATTAGACCTTACTTAGATCTGGGGGGCGGTTACATAGTGGTATATCATTAATTTTTTACAGCCGCCCTGTGAGGTGGTTACTGCCTGTCTGGTCACATTTTACATCGAGTGCTGGGCGCAAAGGTGAGTGTGGATCCACCAGGAGATCATGCATTCTTAATGAGATTGTATCTAAAAATAATCCAAGAGAAACTCATCTGCCCTCTCATGAAATGAGGTCAAGTAATAAAAAATGCTCTGGAAAGTTGATCACTTTCTCTATTAAATTTCCAAATGCTCCCATCATTACCTTACCTTACACAATCGTAAGTAAAGCTAATGTTTATTGCTCGTTTATTTAGCATCGGGGCAGGCCTAAGGATTATAGTATCTATCATGTCTTTTAAGTCTTTATTTGCATGTCTGAGGTCTCTGTTAAACTCTACATTCTTAAGGATAAGAACTATGTCTCTATATCCCAGAATCTGAGAAAAAATAAAACAACTAAAACTAAAAACCTTTAGATGAGTAAAGTTATTGTCATGTATTGATGACTTCCCATGTGCCTGGCTTTGAATAAGTTCTGTTAAATAGCATGTCTGCTTCTGTCTTTGGTCAACTCTAAGAAGTAGGTATCACTGTCCCCACTTTACAGATATGGAAATTGAGACCGAGAAAGTTGTTTGACTTTTCCCAGGGTATGCAATTAATAAGTTCCAGGGCCAGAACACAAATCCAGATCTGTATAATTCTAAAGCTATGACCTTCCACGATGACTTACTGTTTTCTTGGACATGAGCTTTCTTTCAAGTCTCCTATAATGAATATGTTTTGATGTTACCCAATATATGTGTTTGTTTCTTCATTTCATTTCAAAACCTAATCAAGGTCATTTTCCAGCCCCCTTTTTGCTTACAAGGATATTATTAAATAACGGCCATAAAATTCTCCCTTGCTAAAATGAAACATTCTTTCTTCCTATTTTGTAAGTTGTAATTCCACTTTCTCTGACTGCAGAGACAGAGTCCTTTGAGATTGGTGGCTGGGATGTAACAAAATGAAAACATCCCAAGATTTTGTAGTGGCTTTGCTATAAAAGCAGGAATCCACCAAGGACTTAATGTGAATACCTGGTTATCATTATGACAGGAATATGGAGCAGGAATATGATAATTTAACGAGCCCTTTTTCATTTGGGGACCTCACTTTGGCAAGGATTTGCACATACATGCTTCTAAGACCGCAGTACCCAATTAAGCAGTCATTGTACTGTACTAGAAGTAACATCACATTAGTTCTCAATGTTATTTCAACAGGTACTTGATTGCCTTCACATTTGATTTACCTGAGTTTTCTAATCTTTCCTTAGGTTATGCAATATTATCTGCCTGCCAAATTTAGATAACTTCTTGGAACAAATTCAGTTAAACTTTGTAGTATAGTCCTATTATAAGTGAGGTCAAACATTGCCTCATAATAAGTCTCTCCCTCATGTCTCCTTCACCCATTCCATTCATTCTAATTCGTCCTGCAAACCTATACAATATAATTTTCTTAAAATAAAACTTTCATCTTGCCCAAGAGCCACTTTCTGTCATTTGATGGTGAAACTTCTTTGCCTAGACTCCAGCAGCCCTCATCAGCTGGTCCCATCCAGCTTCTGTAAGCCACTCCTCTCTTCTCTCTGCCACACAAACCTTCCTCCTCAGCTGTCGTTTTCCTAGCCTTCCCACCGCAGTGCCATCTTCATTCCTGCTGCCCACATCCTGTTCATCCAGTTTCCATGACCTAGAATGACATCCTGCTCTCATCCTCCAGTTCAAATCCAATCCAGCTTTTAAGACTCAACAATGCCTGGTACATTCACAAAGGACCCAAATCTCAGAGGTTGTTACCAATCAAATGTACTAGTTGTTTCATTTTTTTTCCCCCTGCACTTTCTCCAAATGAATTATGAGCTCCTTGATGGCAGGCATACTGTTGTGTCATCCTCTTGGAGCGCATCATGAAGCACAGCACTGAGCATGAATTGGCATGAATTTAGTAGAGACTTATCGACCCTTGATCACTTCACACCATAACCAAGGACTCAGCCAGAGCTATATATTTTAGAATCAGTGAAATAAAAGGCCTGAGAAACTTTAGGAAATCTTTTATGGCCTGATTTGTCCAACCCAGCATTTCATGATGACAGTGCTGAATCAAATTTGCAATATAATTAGAGTCTCTACATGATACTGATGAAAACATCTATGGTCGTTGTTTGGTTACTGTAAACTCAGATTGAACATGATCACGGGGAAATACCTCCATCAAGAACTGTCAAAAAGAATGAATTTGAGTTTTATTTTCATGTACAAGAGACACGTGTTCCTTCTCAGGAGTTTGAAAGGTTAGTCTGAGTTTTCCAAGATTCACATGTTCTTAATGCCTCACTTCTGGGGAAGTCAACTATAGGCTTGTGTGGTACCATTGCCCCTTCCCCATACAGCACAGGCACATCTCCTCACTCTCGTCACTTGCTTTCTCTGATGTCACATGCAAGCCTAGGATCTTTCTCAACTCCACAGAAGAGATTAAATCTGCCCTGAGGGCATCAGAGTATGCTCCCGGAAATGGTAACACACAAGAGGAAGCTTGGAGGAGGAGAACATGATTCTAAGTGGATGGAAGTGGAGAAGAGATGTCAAGAAGTTCCAGGTAGAAGAATAAACATGTGCAAAAGCACGGAGGTGACAGAGAAGACAGCTCCTGGGGGATGCGTCAGTAACACTGAAGCTTGGAATCTGAGAAGCAGAAGTAGATGAGGTTGTACCTGCTAACCGACCACGCCAGGAAAAGAAGATGGGACGTTTACTTCACAGCACTCACTCACTGTCAAAGGGAAGCACATGGTCAGATTTGAATTTTTCGTTTTCCTGTCAAATATTTATTGAATGCCCACCACATGCAAAGCAGTCTTAGAGAAATTAGTTTGCCAATAGTATAATAACTTGGCCTGAGAAGAGCATGGAGGCAGAGAGAGGCCAGTTAGGAGGCTTCTGTCTTGCTACATTAAAAACATTCAGTCACTTACCCATTCTCCATCTATTCACAGTACACTTGTATTAAATCCTCACTAACATGTGTTCTATCTGTTGGATATTCAGTGGTGAATAACTTCCCTTTTGGAGGTTACACCTGTTTTGCCAATTGCTAACTGTGTGAATTCGGGCAATTATTAAAACTCTCTGTGGAGCACTCCCTCTCCTATTAAATGGATATAATGAGGGGTATCTCCTCAAAGGATTGCATTAAATGAGTTGTATTAAATGGATTGTATTAAATGGTACGTATAAGTGTTTAGAATAATACCTAGTACACAGTCAATATAGTCCTCCCACAAAACTCTTTCCTCTTCCCTGACTTGACTACAGACTTCTCACAGTCCCATCCTGGAAGACGGCCATGGGCCACACGGGCGGCCCCCAAACAGAGCTTGGGATGTGTGGCGTTTTCCCTCTTCCTCATTCCAGCCCACAGAGTCAGTGACAGGAGCCTACATCTCCTCTGACCCACTTAACAATAGGTCATGACCATCATCCTTTCCTCTTTGAAGACCCCTCCTCCTATCACCTATACCTAAGGGGCAATCACAACAAACACAGAACTGTTGGCAGGCCAGCTAGAGCCTCTGCAGGTGATGACTCTCTTCATGTAGAAAACGTACATCCTCTGGCTCTGCAGTCCCGCATTGGGCTCAGGACTTCGGTTAGGGCTTTGTTCCGTAGGCCATGAGTAGCCACCGGAGGTCTGTGAATTGACGATATATAATCTTTATAATAAAATGCCAGAAGATAAGTGTAGAAAGAAAAAATTACCAGCAAATCCCCATTTTGCAATCATTTTTTACTAATACTTGATTCAGGCAAGAATCAGCAACGGATGCTGAAATACCGCTGGCATGTCTGACGGGATGGGGGTTAACATCTATGGTCTCAAAGTAGCTCTCCCAAATTGTTAGCTCCTTATGAAAGGGAAAATGGAAACTGTGAAAAACCCTGGCGAACACTGCAAGTCAAGTCATCCAAACTGACATCACCCATAACAGAGCAATCTGATAGCACGTGCCTCCCTATGCCGTACGCTGAGATGACAGAGCATCACTTTTGTAGTCTTGCTGCCAAAAAAACACCACCTGAGTCTAATCATGAGAAACAAAATTCTGAAAGACCCAGATTGAGGAACATTTTGTGAAATAGCCATCCTGTACCCTTCAAAAATGTCAGAGTGATCATGAGTTGAATTTTTGTAAAAATCGCTGGTGAAATGTGAGTATTAGATAATAGCATTATATCGGCATCAATTTCCTATGCACTTTGCTAACTGCACTGTGTTTACAAGCGAAAGTCCTTGTTCTTAAGAGCTACTTTCTGGAGTAGAAAGGGTCATAACGTCTCCCACTTACTTCCAAACATATCATAAATAATGATTATAGTATGCACACACTTGTAGATATAGACATAGATGGAGAGAAAAGCCACGGTGGTGAAGGGAATACTGAAGTTCATCGTTCTGTTCTTGTGAGTCCTAACGTCTCGTGGTAGACAGAATAGTGATTCCTACGAATGTCCATATTCTAATCCCCAGAATTGGGACTATGTTAGCTTACACTGCAAAGAGCGACTGACATTGGTATTGCTGATGAAATTAAGGTTGTTAATTAGCTGACCTTGAGATGGGGAGATTAGTCAGCACTGTCCCAGTGGGTCCCATGTAGGGTTCTTAGACGTGGAAAACGGAGGGAGAAGAAGGAGGAAGAGACATGGCAGCGCGAGGACTCAGCCCGCTGTTGTTGGCTTTAAAGATGGAGAAAGGCCCTCTAGCCAAGGCATTCAGATGGCCTTTAGAAGCTGGAAAGGGCAAGGAAAGCGACTCTTCCCTAGAGCCTCCATGGAGTGCAGCCCTCTTGCTACGAGGTTGATTCTACCTGAGACCCACTCCAGGCTTCTGCTCTGCAGAACTGTAAGATAACTTGTATTATTTCAGCCACTAAGTCTGTGAAATGTATTACAGCAGTCATAGAAAACAAATAGACTTTATTTTTCTTTAATGATTAAAAAGAGAAGGTTGTCATTGGATGAATTTTAAGAATGCTAAATCCAGAGACAGAGAGCTCAGCTGGGGAGGTTGAATAATGTCTAGAGAAAGTTTGCAGTCTTTGGGAAGCTTGGTTTGCAACACAAATGAAAACGAAGAACGAGAGCCTTGCATCTGGGAATCAACACATTGCAGAAGTACGATGGAACCAAAAGGAAGTGAGGCAGGAAGAGAGAAGAATGTTTTCCTCCTGAGAGTTTGGGGGCATTTATTGAGCAAGGCAAAGAGGAAAGGAGACAGCTTTAAATTTGTATTTATATATTTGTAAAGTGTCTTTTGGGGGATGTGAACTATTACAAGGGGGAATGAAATCTAATCCTGCCTCTGCCAACCTATCTTATAAAACTGGGAAATAATATAAATCTTCTGCGCCTCAGACTTGTCAACTGTACAAGAAAAAAAAATGATGTCTATCTTGATGATTGTCATGAAAATTAAATGAGAAGAATACAAACATCTATAAGAGGAGTTAGTATAAAATGGGTGATCAATATTGCAAGCAGTTAATTTATTATTATTATCATTATTATTATTAAATTGCTGCTTATGTTATTGGAACTCAATGACACTGAACTCTCTCGTTGTTTTTTCATCACTTGGCCACTCTCCATCAATTATTTTCTACCTCTTTTCTCTTTGTCCAGCCTCATATTTAGGCATTTCTTAACCTGTACCCCTCAACCCTCTTTTGTTCTCAAATTACAGTCATTCCTCAGATGGTCTTTTCACCTTGATGACATAAAATATTGCCTCACTAGTGATGACATCTTATTAATCTACGTAACCTAACTGAATTCTCGCATCCGAGAATCTCACACCATCTAAGTCACAGAAAGACAGATACGTAAATATCACTTTTGAGAGGTTTGTTAGGAGAAAGAAGAAAGAAAACTAAGGATGAAGGCTTAAGAGAAATATATGACTGAGCAAAACTAGTTTTATTATTTGGTTTTGTGTCCTTGTATTTATAGGCACAAGGAAATTTTACTTAATTTATACAGTAATGGGAAATTGCTGGAGGAAATAATAAGGGCAAAAGAAAGAGAAAGATGACTGAAAAAGCAAGACATCAGGGGAGATTTAGAAACATGGGATCAAGGAAGACTTGGAGGGAGAACTTAGCATGAGGTGTATGATGGGCAGGTGAGAACACAGATTCCCCAGAACTGAATTCGACTTCAGTTAGGATAAGACTTCACATGTGATGGGGCAGCTACAAAGATCCATTGAAAGATCAACTCACTTCTTTAGCTCTTTGGTTCCAGGAGCTGCAACTCTCAGGCACTGGTTGACAGTGGGTGTATATACTGCTTGTTATGTCTAAGGGGCCCTCACTGGAAGAGAGTTGAAGTTTTTTTTTAGTAGTTTCAATGTTAATTATTTCACCAAGGAGCCATCTACACATCAGACAAAACGACATGGGCAATTTGAAGCCTGCCACGCCTTTTCTTCACACATTAGAGAAAGCAAATGAATAGGTAAATTGAGAGTGCTTGTGTGTGCACGTGTTCCTACAGAGCCTCCATATAAAATTTGTTGCACAGTATGAAATTCTAAGACATCTTTATACTCTTTACTCTGTTAAGCTGATACAGAGAGCCTTCTGTGTGGCTGCCCTTTCCCTAGCTGTCCCGGAGAAGTCCTCAGAAGGCAGCAAACACACACACGGAGGTGTGCTGTGAGTTTCTGAAGGCCTTCAACGAGTGAAGACAGTAGGTCATTCAGAATAATGTTGATGGCAGAACTGCCGGATATGGGCCACACGCCCTAACTCAAATGGCCCTTTCTTTCTAAAAAGTCATAAAAAATGACTGTATAAGCCCCCAGTCCTGCTCTAACACATGCACAGGATTTGTATTTATAGTCTATAGACTACAGTCTGAAGCAAGCCTAACAAGAACCAGCTGTGTTTTGTAGCAAACTACTCAGACAGTGGAAACGTGCTCTCAGTGGCCACCAGATGGCAGCCTCTTCTAGTTTAACTGGTCTGTGGTGGCCCCAGCCTCCGCAGGGGTTTTCATTTCGGGAGCAAGAACCTCAGGGTAGAGGGGAGGCCTGGGAACAGGGATTCAATCAAGGGCCACGAATACGTAAAAAAGCAATTTATTTTCCTTCTAAAATTTATTTTTTATTATGCATTTTAAATGTTATTTTATCTTGTGTTGTCCTCAGGAAAATACTGAAAGCACAAAAGTACGTACAGGGCTCTGCCCCAAACTTCCATCTCCTCTGACTCTGCTGGGCACATTGGGCCTCGTGGGGCCGATTTGAACCTGAAGGATAAACAGAGTTACTTCTCCGCTTGCTTGTGGCAACCACCTCCAGGCAAGGTTCTGCCTGTGCCTGCAGGGAAGAACTCTGTCCTGTACTTTGTTTCTTTAGTCTTCTGAGAGGTTAAAAATTAACTTCGCATTTGTTTACTTTAAATTCTAATTTTAATTTAATTTTCTCCTTTTAGTAAGCACTTTTAACTGTATCATTTACCTTATTTGAGAAAAGGCAAAATAATTTCATTCAATTAAGACAGTAAATATGTTTGATGTTCTTTTGTAAAATCATTTAATTTGACATGCTGCGTACACTAACCAAGGAAAAAAATTTAAATACCAAAAAAAAAGAAAAAGAGTAACATAAAACAACATATTATGTTAACACCCAAAGATAAACCCTATTAACTGTTTCATAAGATGCCACATCCATATAAATCGAATATTTTCCAAAAATTGAATTTCACTGTATAGAAAGGATGTTCCGTAATTAAAAAAAATTCTTTTGACAGTGCACTATACAGTTTTCTATATCAAAAACATATTTCCACGTCATAAATTTTAAGGGTCCTATAGTGTATTTAATTAAGCCTTTATACCAAAGTGTTTTGAAAAATACTGTAATTCTACTCGATAAACAGTTAAGGAGGAGAGTAAGAAAGGATAGAAAAGAAGAATGTGAGCAAAGGAAGGAAAGATGCAAAATAGAAAAGGAGGAAACACAACGGAAAGAGACAACCAAGAAAGGAAAGACAAAAACGCAAAGAAAGAAGGGACATGTGAAAGAGAGAAGGGATAAAGGAAGAGGGGGAGAAAAAGCTGCAGATGATCTGTGGTGAACCATCAACCAGAGGCTGGCTTTTCATTTGGGCTGGAGAGTTCAGATTATCAGCCTTTATCTTTGCCCTTTGAAATACCAAGTTGCTGATAGACAAGAGCTCGGCAATTGTTCTTTATCTCAAAGGCCAGTAAATTCTCACTGCAGAACATGGTAAAGGAATGATAGAAACAGATATTAATATTGAAATGACTCCCTAGTTGTAGCTGCAGGACAGAGGGATATAAACTACGACTGGCAATGAAGCAGAGAACCGAATCCTCAGGGGGAAAAAAAGACACAAAAACATAATTCTACTCCTAGTTCATTTCAACTAGAGGAACACATCCCTGACATGATGTCATGTATGGAGATAAAAATACACATGCACACATATTGCTGTCCATGCAGACCAGAGGCCGTGGAGTGATGCTTACTGACTGGGACTGGCTGTACAACTGGAGGTCTAAGGAGATGCTGAAAGAGTAATTTGACTTTTCACTTGAAATTTTTTTAGAGTTTTCGAATGTTTATAGGAAGCCATGTATTTATTGCTTTTGTAAATAAACATAAATGACGGTAAAGAGAAAGTGTCGGCTTACTGAGCACAGGTTATTCGTGGATGGAAGGGATGGGGAGCAATTCTGCGAAATGGCCTCAGTCGTGGTTTACAGGAACAGCCCCTCCGGTCTCCCTCCACTGAGCCCTTTCTCCAGCACCCCAAAAGGCCTCATTCTTGGCTGGTGTCACATGACTCTTGCCATACTGTGCATTTTAAGCCTCCCTTGAAGGAAGTTCTTTGTGAGGCTTGGATCTGGACGGCCTTATCTTCAAACAGTTGCAGACGGCGGTATTAGATTTCATGAAGGAATCCTGTGGATTAGCAGACCTGAGTCATTAACATATACTTCCCTTCAGAGGGAACAGAGGATTTAAAAATGAAGACCTTTTCTGGGAGTAAAGCAAGAGGATGGGAAAGTAAAGTAAAGGGAAATATTAAGTTCTTCATGTTCCAAAAATAAAGGTGGTAGAGATGGGATTGACTCACTCTAACCATCCCCCCAAACCTTACACGGCGGGTTCCTAGGAATCTGTAAAGATCATAATAGGTCTGCAAACTGTTCTCTGTGTTTCTCTAAATCTAATGGTAATTGCATGTTTCACCACAATAAGGCTGTATAATTTAGCTAAATATCAAGAATATGCCCATATCTGAAACCATCTCAAGCTCACTTAGATAGATCATGCTACCTTCTGACATAGAAATTATTGCGTTTTTAGTAACAACAGGAAAATCATTAACAATTACTTAAGAAAAGGAACCTTTACCCTACTTTTGACACAGAGTCTCACTCATTTCTCAAACTCTGTCCTCTGTTTAAGCTTCAAGCTTGTTTTTCTTCCCACGTCCCACCTAGTAATTGACCATGTCGGTGTCTCTTCAGGGCACTTCTTTCTCTCTCTGACACCCCTGAGCAGCTCTGGTAAGACCTACCCAGAACTCTAGGCTTCTCTTCCTTGGATCCTGCAGAATTGCAATGAAATCTACTTGTTCTTCATTGGGAACCTGCTTTTTCCTATAGTCAAGCAGCCCCTTTGCTCAGGACCCCAGGAAAGTATCTGATGTAGAGGTGATTCTTCAGTTATAGCCACCAGAGACCCAGGCTCCTGATCCGAAAAAAATAAAATTAAATCATATGCCACTTTGGGAACTTGGTGAGTCTAAGATGACTGAGGAAAGCTTTCCATAAATACTGCGGGGGCTTATGTCGGGCACAAACATCTATTTTATTTTATTTTTATTGAAGTGTAGTTGATTTACTATGTTAGTTTCAGGCATACAGCAAGCAATTCAGTTATCCATATACATACATAGATTCATATTTTCTTTTCAGATTCTTTTCCATTACATGCTATTATAAGAAATTGAATATAGTTCCCTGCGCTATACAGTAAGTCCTTATTGTTTATGTGTTTTATATACAGTCATGTGTGTCTGTTAATTCTAAACTCCTAATTTATCCTTCCCCCACCCTTTCCCCTTTGGTAACCATAGTTTGGTTTCTATGTCCCGAAGAACAAAGATTTTTGAATAAGGTTTCACCTTTTAGTTCTAAAGTAACAGAAGAGACCCCTTCTTCTTTTATAGCCCTTTTATCTCTCTAGGAGAATTTTCAAAGAGTAATGTAGCGATTGGCCACTGTTGGGGGAAACTTAATTATTTTAGAGGCTCTGTTAAGGTCTTGCAGAAATACACGATGAAACAACTTAATCCTTGATCCTTTGGAGTTTACAAGTGTGACAAGCAGGTCTGTATAAGACAACAGAAGACTGACTAAAATGTGTGCAAGATTCTAGGGAAGTACAGATGTAGAAGAGCTGAAAGGACTTTTTATGTTTCCTAGAGAAACACTGGAGCTGGTCCCTAGAGGTTTAATGCAATTTTTGTTAGAATGGAAAGAAAGAACTCCAGCTGTAAGGAACAGCATGAGCAAAAAGTTGGAGGCATGAATAATGCATGATAAAATGGATAAACTCAGTATTATTGCTAGAGTCGAAATAGAGAGGACTGTCATGGGAAGAAAGTTCGAAAAGAATTTCAGGGCCAGAATACACAGGGCCCTGAATCTCGGGCTAAGAGGACTATTTCTATAGTCAATAAAAACCATTGAAAGATTTGAAGCAAGAAGTATTTTCAGAACTATGCCTTAGAAAGGTTTATCTGGCAGCAACAGTAAGATAGTAAGATTGGAGGCCAGGAAACCAATTATTAACATAATGCCAATGGCAGCTGTTGAAGACCTAAAATAGTACATTATGAAAAGAGAAGCACTTTTAGCCACAAAAACATCTGTCGTTTGAGAAGGTGGGCACTGAGCTTTCCCCTGTGGTTGTCAACTCCATCCCTGTTACTACCCACAAGGAAGATATAAATAAATAATTTTAGTTAAAACAATATGTGTATGTATATGTATGACTGAAACATTATGCTCTATACCAGAAATTGACACATTGTAAATTGACTATATTTCAATTAAAAAAAAAAAGCTTTACAAAGACAAACAGAAAACATTTCTTGGTCGACTTAAGGGCATTAATAGTGCCCTGAACAGAAGAAGAGCCCTGGTAAGAGTCATGACGTGATGGTCAAATTTCCAAATGCTGTTTTATGCTTTGAATTGTACCTACAATGCAGTCAAAGAAGGACTGTAAATGTACTGCCTCTGGGAGAAAGGTGTCTTCCATTGCCTCTCCATGGAGGAGTGAATTTCACAAGTTTATCCTGGGAAATTCGTTTTGGACAAACCATTTAAGATATGATCATGACAAATTTAGGCCCCATGGAAATTAGAAATACACAGAAATTAGAAACTTCGAACTAAAGAATGTGAGGACTTAAGAGACAATTATTACCCACCTATTCTGGAGTTTCCTATCTTTTCGTGGTTTTTTTTTTTTTTTTTTTTTTTTTTTCACTTAATAGAGTGCTTCATTCTTTGGTCATGACCAAGGTGACCCTGTTGTGGTACCAAGGTCTGGTCCACCAATTAATTACATCTTAGAAAATTCTTAAAGGTATCAATAGCCAGCGAGCATTTTTTAAAATCACCTTTAAATAACTCAATATGATCTCAGCTGGTAGATTTCAAATAAAATTGAACTCAGTAATGATTACTTTTCTAGTCTTACGATTTCTGTTAAACTTTCGGAGATATTAAAAACCATTTAATGATTCTTGTCACTACCTTATATTCCTAAATCCTTAAGGATCCCAGGAATCTTAGGTAAAGGACTATAGTTCTAACCTCATTTCGGATGAAAATGAGATATGGAGAAGAGAAAGGATTTCCAGGGATGTATAAGGGTCCTCAATATCCTATAATCTAATCCTAAGGAACTTTTCAGGCCAAGGAAAGGAGACCCATCTTAGGATCTGTTCAGTGTTTCCTTGTGTCCCTAGATTATGAAGCTGATTTACATGCTGTCTGGTGTCTGACTTAGAGGAAGAAGGTCAGTGGCCACCCATGGAACACTGCTCTTGTCTGTAGATTTTTCCAAAAAAGTGTTTAATTATACCAAGAAAGCAGCTGTCTTTGATTCCACGACTTTCTTAGCTAACATCCTCAGGTTGCTTGAACATTGACCAATCTGGACACATTTCTGCTCTCTTTGGACCACTTTTAAATTACCATGACAAGGAAAATTAAAAAAAAAAATAAAAAGATCAGAAAGACATAAAAAAAGACAGAAAAAAACCCCACCAGGAACAGGAACAATGGAAAGAAGCAAGACAGGGTTGATTTTCCTGTAGGGAAATCATAGATGCTGGTAATTTCATCTTAGTTCTGGGGAAAGAGCCCTGGCTGTTTCGCATCCCCCTTCTCTGCTATTCCTCAGCTTTCTTCTTTTCTTTTGTCTATGTCTGCCCTCTTTTCCTTCATTCTCTGCAGATAGGACCTGAAGCATTTTGGATAACGGGTTTCTGTTAAAGGATTCTTGTCAGTGCAAAGGAAGAACACAATCACATTGTTTGGTTCGTCACCTATGACTTTGATTCCAGGGATGCTAGAAATTAATGATCAGAAAAACACTTGCAATGGCTGAGCATCATGTTGATGTGCAGACTGTACGTGGGTGAGCACACAGATACAGGATGTATTATTAGTCACATCAACAGTTTTTTCAAATACCCAAAGTGTGTGTGCTTGAACAAGGGAACTCAAAGACTTGTCTGGTCCCATATTGTATGATCAAATATCTTTTATAACTTCCTGCCAATTACTGATTGTATTTCTTAGTGCCTTCCATAACAATAACACATATGGGATGCTCTGACTTTCAGAAAGAGCTTTCTTATAAGAAGCAGAAATTGGTCTTCCTGGGGGCTACCTCTTTTGTCTTAATCTTATACCTTTTAATCATACAGAATAAGTGAAATGTCTTTCTCCACTCACGGATATGTCTGAAATTTCAGAGATGCTAACATAGCTCCTCTGAGTTTTCCTTCTCCAGGAAAAATGTTCCCTAGTTCCCGAAATTGTTTCTCCCAGCACTTACCTCTAGATACATCCTATATGTTGATCCTTCTATTTTTCATGTCACCCAGGACTAGACACAATTCCATTTTGAAAATAATCCAAGTAGTAAATATTTATTAAAGAAAAATTAGAAAACACAGATAGGAAGAAAGTATTTTTTAAATGACCAACGAAGAATCCCTAGGCCAAAAAGGCTGCTTCCATTATTTCCAAAATGACCCACATGCAAACATACGCTGTTAAATTTTAGCAAGACAGTTGGGTGAGGCTGAGCTTAAAAAGTGATGCTGTCTGTCTATTTCTGAAAATGGACAGACAAAAACATCACCTTGGAGTAGATCTTTTTTTTCCAGGAATGTCACTTAACTCATTCCTCATAGTTCTGTCAGTTTGAGTTAGTGACAGCCCAGTTCTCTATAGCAGAGGTCACCAAACGTGGGCTGTAGAAACGCCAGGGAGTAAACGGAGAGAATGTTTAAGGCTTTGTGGGCCCCATAAGGCCTCTATTTCTGCTTCTTTTCCTCCTACTCCTCCTCTTCTTTCTTGTTCATTCACAAACTTAGAAAAAATGTCAAAGCCATTCTTAATTTACAGGCACCCCAAGTCAGGACACGGACCAGATTTTGCCAGCATGCTGTAGCTTTCCCATCCCTGCTCTAGGGGAAGGATTTCACAGAGCTGCTCAATTCCTGACAAATGCTGCCCCTTCAATACTCCTTGCTATACAAGGCTGATTCCTGGGGAGAATTTGGGTAAATTTGGGGCCTCCTAGAAAGAAAGGAATATCTCAAATACCAGCCTTTTGAAATTAAATTATCCTGGAGACTCTCTGATGGGTTGAGACATTCCCAGCTGAGATGTAACAGCTAGAGAGCATACCCAGGGCTCCAAAGCTGAAGTAGCTAAGAGAGAAATGGACATCTGGATTATGGTCCTGGGCCCTTACATGGCTGGAGAAGAGAACCATGACTTTAACATGGTTCATGACTAACTAAGCTGGTTTAGTAAAAAGATAATGCTTTGGAATTAGTGACTAAGGGTATGACTATATTCTTGGAAAATTATAATCTTCAAAGTAACTCAAGCAGTGAACTCACTGTTTTGCTCACAGATTATGCTGTATCACCCAAAATCTCTGTGTCTTAACAAGATAAAAAATACTTATGTGTCGCTGCCTGTTTGTTGGATAGTTCCCCCAGGTAGTTCCTTTATACAGCTCTTCTACTGTGCAAGGTCTCCTCCATGAGCAGTCAGGGATCCAGGCTTCTTCCATCTTTCATGCGTCATCATCTTTAATGCATAGCCACGTTTGCTAAGGAAGGGGAAGAAATAGCATGGACAAACATTTGGGTTATTATGCTCAGTACTGAAACAACCACACATCACTTCTTTTCATATGCATTGGGCAGAATCTCTTCATAGAGGCCCAAGCTAACTTCAAAAGAGACTAGGAAATATAGTTGTCCTATGTGCCCAGGAAAAAGAAAACTATTTTTTGATATCTAGCCAATCTCAGTCACACTCCCTTTACCAACATGCAGGTGTGAGGCCAGATTGGGGCAGCATATGTGGCCTCTGGGATGATCTGGAGGAGCAAGAGTGTGACCTCAGTTGTGACAAGTATATACCATAACTTTAAATACCTGTTTCCATTCGTGACTTGAGTAGGCATGATGGTGCAAGGAGATAAGCCTAGAAACTAATTTAGTTCTTTACTTCTCTCTTTGCCTGGTGTTTGGAACCCAGATATAACCAGTCCCTTTGAACTGAGCTACCTCTCGGGGTTTTGAGAAACTAGAAGGTAGAGCACAAGAGAAATAAAACACCTGCCAAGATAGACAGGTGAGGGCTTGAGCAATGGGCTCGAATACTATGTTCTGTGACTATATACGTGACCCACACTGGTAAAACAGGCCCTACTCTTTACAAGTGTGTTTGCATGTGAGTGCGTGCCTGCGTGTGTTTGTGTTTATAGACATACTGGATTAATTTTGTCTTAGCTCAACAATATGTGAATGCTGTATTCCCAGCATGAGCTAAGTGTACATATTAGAATACACCTGTTATTCTCTCGGTTTTGCACCTTGACTCTCAGAATAGCCTAAAATTGAACGAGCATTTAGTGGCTACGTCATGCTCTTTGAACCTAATGGTGTCTACAGTCCTGAATCTTCTCATGTGTATGCTGTATCTCTGCTCTTTTGAGCATGCACGGTTCTCCTTGGTGGTTAACACTTGCTGCTTCCCAGCCTCCAGCATCTATTCCCCCCATTATGTCTTGAAATGGATCCAGATAAGTGGAGAGATTATAATTAAAATGCTGTTCTCTTCCTTAGTGAAGATACGGACCTAGAACTGAGCCTTTAGACTCTGTTGGCCCAGGATATTTAGTCTTATACAAAATGAAGTCGGAATGAGAATAAAAACAGTGACACATTTTCATTCCAGGAGTGGCCCTTCAGCAGGATTAAAGATGTTCTTATTATCTAGATAATTAGATTGGACCTGCTCCTGTCTTTTTTGTGGTAAGTCCCCAGATCTCTCATAATTTCTAGACATTAGCTGGTATCATGCCAATATATTTTTTTCAATTAGGAATAGCCAGGATTGCACTCTATTATGTGTGATTTGAGAATGCGTAAATGATACATATTTGGGGGCCAATAGAGGGGCTTATATTCTTATTTCATTAAAACTATTTTTTTAAATTTGTGGCCTATGAATCCATACTAACTAAATGTTTATTTTTTTTAAACCTTATTTCTGCCTAACTTATCCCTACCCATTCTGTGTCATTTCATTCTGTTGGATCTGTAGACGGTGAATGTGTCCTTAATATTACCAGCAAACATCTGATAAATATATTGTTATCTATAAGAAACATCTTTTTCCTCCCTGTAAGTTTTCAGACATTTTCATGACCTCACATGAGCAAATATTTCACGCGAAAATTTTTAAAAATTAAATTTTTTACATATACTCATTCCTTTGTACCTTTTTTCACACTCTTTAGTGACTCTCTAAAAATTTAGAATGTCTATATAGTCTACTGTGGAAAAAGAAGTGTACAATTGACCCAAAGTGTCAATAATGAAATTAGAGTGAGTTATTCTTTGCTAACTATTTCTGCATAACAACTTACTTAGAAACCTAGAGACTTAAAGCAATGAGAAATAGGGGGAAGGTATAGCTCAAGTGGCAGAGCACATGCTTAGCATGCACGAGGTCCTGGGTTCAATCCCTACTACCTCCACTAAAAATAAATAAATCTAATTACCTCTCCTCTTGCCAAAAAATAATAAAATAATGCAATAATAAATAAATAAAAATAAATGAGGTTTTTAAAAAAACAAACAAAAAAAAACTCAATGAGAAATAGCTATTATTTACCACCTACTCTGTGGTCAGGACTTTGGGAGTAGCTTGGCTGAGCAGTCTGGCTTCTCATAAAGTTGTAGCCACCTCTTGGCCGGGGCTACAGATACCTGAGGGCTTGACTAAGGTTGGACTATTCACTTCCAATGTGACTCACTCATGCAGTTTGCAAGCTAGTGTGGGTTGTTGGTTGCAGGACTCAACTCCGCTTCGCATCATCCTCTCCACAGGGCGACTTGAGTGACCTAATGACATGGCAGCCAGCTTCTCCCAGAACAACTGATCCAAGGGAGCAAAGAGGAAGCTTCAGCACTTTGTACGACTTCCTCTTGTCAGTCACACACTGTTACCTCCATTACACTTGACGGGTCACACAGGCCAGCTCTGATTCATTGTGGGAGAAGACTACACAAGAGAATGAAGACCAAGAGGCAAAGAGCATGGGAGCCATTTACTGCTGTCAGTGACTGAACCTGGTCAGTGTTCCGCTGTGCGGTTCCTTTAAGCACGTGGCCAGCCCATGGGCCATGTAGGCTACACTCTGGGATAGAATGTTGTTCTGTGTGGGAGGAACGTGCATACAATACACTGAAGGATTTTTTTTCAAATGACATGTAACACCCCTCTTCATTTGCCAAAATGCTGTTAGCATCTTCTCCAAGGTTTTTAGAATCATTGCCTTATTGAAACATCATTCATATGAAGATATAATTGGCTGAATCCCTTACCTCTGTGTAGAAAAATTTCCTTCCTTAAATGTAAGCCCTCAGCCCTCTCACTTTTCCCAGACCCAGACCTGAGCCACGTTCCCTGACTCACTCCATAAAACCCACCGCAAGCTCTTTCCAACCTCACTCAACTTCAGTATGGTCTTTTGGTGTTGTTTTCTTGACCATGACCTTGGCCTCACCCTTGAGATGATGTCAGTTTATCCCTCAAGCTTCATCCACCCCCACACCCTCAAGGACCCATGTGTGAGTCCTTTAGAAAGAGGAGTTCCTGGCCAAAAAGCAAAGAACCGTTTTTATTGTTGACCATGCGAAACCAACTGATACCACTTCTGTGCCCCAGCAAAACCGTGTGGCGCTGAGCAGGGGGAAACGTAGACCTTCCCCCTCTCCTGGGCAGAACACACAGCCGTGTGGGCACAGCAAGGAGGGTAAGGGAGCACAGAGTCCTTTATGCCCTGCTGGGTAGCAATTTCAGGAGTGCTGGGAAACCACGGAGATGGCAGGGGTTTCACGGAAGTGGTCAGAGGCAGAGGACGCAGTGAGTTTCCTTTAAGGACCTGCATGGACCGGGCTGTGGGTAAGGGAATTCCCAGCAAGAGAGCAAGAAATAGAAGAAATGACTTAGTAACTAAAAATGGCATATTTTCTCATAAGTACATGTGAGAAATCCCCTGCAGACTCCATGAAATAACTGGGAGACAACTGAGGGAATCTGGAAGTTCTGTGTGAGCACATCAAAGCAAGAGTCGTTAAATGAAATGTTACGGTTATTAAACCTCCTTTGTCCTCACAAGCCCTCATGGTCTGGAAGATCCTAGAATTAATTGTGAAGGATGTCAGTTTTGACGAGATTATCTGTTAGCAGGTAACTGGCTCTAGCTCCTAAATGGAAATCTGACAAGAGAAGCATTAATACCATTACATCCTCTTGGAATATGACATTACAGACTGAAAACGACTTTCACATTTATTACCTCAGCTGATCTGCACAAAAAAATCTGTGAACAAAGGGCTATTGATCCACTTATTACAGAGCTGTCAACAATGAAAATCCTAGATGTTAAAAGATTTGCTCAAGCCCATGCAGGTGATAAGAAGTAAGCTCGCAATGGCAACTCAGGATCTGACACTAAATCTTATGCTCTTTTTGTCATAACAATGGTTTTCAAGCTGTGTTCAGTAGAGCCCTAAAATTCCACAAATCTGTCTAAGGAGAAATTTAGGGGAACAAGGGAGAGGCAGAGCGCACAACTTAACCAGGGAAGTTACGGCTTTATTGCGTTTATATTTGGGGCTTCCCTAACATATTTATTTTAAACAGATGGTTTATGACTAACATAAAAATGTAAAGCCCTTGCACCAAAACACACTGCCTTATGATTTAATCTGTCGACTTGCCTGCGTCATCCCCAGAACTTTCCTCTATCAGAGTCACTTCTTCGACAAGAGAGTCTTGCTGAACTAGGAGACTCACATTACAGATCATCAGTCTGTTAGGGGAGTATGGCGGCTTTACCTGCTACCATCTTAGTCAATCCCTGTTACTCTTGCCTGCTGCAGTCCTTCTCTTCTCTTGGTAATACACCAAATTTCCTTGGAGAAACTATCCTCTTCTATTTTCAGTCTGTGTCGTTAAAGTAGGACTGATTCGCCTCCTGTTTCTAGAGTTATACATTTGATCCAGATCTGTGAAATACTAATTAGTAGTTATTTGAGAACTTAACGCACTGAGTGGTAAAGGAATGGGCACACGACCACCCACGCTGGGTCAATGAGAGTATTTTATACTAGTCGTAACCCTTCTGTTTAAAACTAGAGATCACTATCTCTCATGAACATAGATTAAGTTTTTCAACAAAATATTAGATCAGTAGCTGCCAGGAAAAGGGATGAAAAGGCAGAGCACAGAGGATTTTTGGGACAGTGAAACATTCTGTCTGATGCCATAATGATGGATACCTGTCATCATACGTTTATCCAAACCTATGGAACGTCCAACAGCACAAGTGAACCATAATGTTAACTCTGGGCTTTGAGTGATTACAGTGTGCTTATGTAGGCTCATGAATTGGAACAAATGCACCTCTCTGATGGGGAGTGTTGACAATGGGAGGTTGTGTGTACCTGCGGGTGGGGAGTACATGGAGGACCTCTCTACCTTCCCCTCGATTTTACTGTGATCCTAAAAATGCTCTTTAAAAAGTCTTCATAAAAAGAATTTAAGTGATTGGAGTGAGACTGTCACTGCAAGACAGACAACTGACAGTATTTGTTGCCATTCATAAAATTTAAGCTTTTAAGTGAAAAACTAGGGTTTTGGAAAAAAGAAAACTGTGTATGTCACTGTGAGCTTAACAGCTTCCTAATACTTAAAGATTTTTCTCATGAGATTAGTGATGATATTAACAAATGAAATTATTTGATATCCTATCATGAACTATGTCAGCATTTGAGAGATATGCATGAACCAGTTAATCAAATTTATTTAGATAATCAATGTATGATATTAGAAAATGATTCATAGGTTAGGAAAAACTCAAAGGACAAAACCAACGAAGTATAATGTAACAGATTATTAGAAGTCCATTGATATGGTTCCAGATTTCATTTTGCAGCTAATCTTAAGGAACTACCACTTGCCACTTAGGGGTATAATATCAAAGAAGATTGTATGCAATTTTTTTACATGTTCTTCAACCAAAATAGCATATCACAACAAAACAAATGCAGAAGTGTATGTGACAATGTACCTCTCTTTTAGTAGGATGGATATTAAAGAGATTGGCAAAAATATAAAACAATGCCTTTCATTGCACTATCTTTGTAGGTTTTTTAATTAAAAATGTGACTTATGTTAACATGCCATGGATTTTACGATTCTTAATTTTAAATGACTTAACACACATATTGCTAGAACTTACCCAGTTTTGTTTTTCATACAGTAAATATACGTAGGTATAACTCACATAAATAAAAGCCCTTGGGAGCCTCAACGACATTTAAGGGTGCAAAGGGATCCCGAGACCAAAATGTCTGAGAACCACGACACTTTCTGTTTCTACTTCTCAAACATAAAACAGATGTTTTTACAGTCCTACCCTCAGGCAACTTGCCTTTAGAGTGTAGAGAACCCTAAAAATAGATAAACATATAAGTAAACAAAATAATTCTAATTGGAGAAAAATGCTTTGGACTAAACAAACCAGGAGTGTGCTGGTACTTGCTAGAGGGAGGCTAGGCAGGGCACAGTTTAACTGGATTGGTCAGGGAGGGCCTCTTTGGAAAAGCGACAATTAGGCCGAGATGTGCAGAATGAGAAGACGTCATTGACGCAGCAAGCCGAGCTAAGAGCACCGTGATTCAGGCGTGGGGAACAGCAGTGCAAAGACAGGCATTAAAACGAGGCAGTAAAACGTCTGGACTGGATGCCAGACTCGTATCATTCCAAAGCCCACGCTTCGCTTTCCCTCTCCTAACCCACCACTGATTCCTCTTAGGCCGGCTGTGCGCTGGCCCTTGGAGCAATCCATCTGGAAAATGGAGTGGAGATTGTTTTGATTCTTTTTAAACGATGGCTTCATATTCAGTTAGTTGGCAGGTTAATCAGAGGCTTGCAAACAGCCTTCCATGGCTCTAAGGAGTAGCAAGCACTCTCAGGGGCAATGCTTGTCAGCAGCGCCAGGAAACCGCTGTTGCAAGAAGGGGGGAGGCAAAGGGTGGAATTTAATTTTACAGGGAAAAGACTTAAATGGGACCTATAAATTATGTAGTTATTTTTCTATACCTTGGCCCCAGTCTGGAATTTTTCATAATAAATTGTTTGAGCCAAGTTCACTGTGGTTGCAAATATTACGTCGTGCGGTGCGCTGCGGTCTCCGAAGCCTGTGTCTTGCTGACCTGGCATTCCGAAAAAACTGCTGTGACGGTCTGAAGACGGTGGTGGCTCCCAGGGCAAGTGTTCTCTCATTTCCCACTCCCCAAGATGCTCACGGAGGGATAGGAGGCAGAAAGCTGACATGGCATCTGTGCAGTGAGTGAGGGAAGCTATAAGCATGATCCCACTAACTGACGGAATTTCCATAGATTTCCAAAAGTCAGAAAGTACTATATCACCTCTCCTTCTGGAGGAAGCCTCCATAAAGCAGGATTTGGACAAACATTAAAGGAACACATGAGTCAGTATCCCAGCGCAGACGCCGTGTTTAAGCACCGGATACAAATGTGGTGGGAGACCGTGGAAGGGAAGGTCCACGCTGGTCAGCATGACACAGGAACAGCTGAGTGACGAGGACACTTCAGGCAAATCCCGCTCTGGTACAGCCTGAGAGTCCCGAGAGCCGGTGTTCACGGCTGTGCACTGCGTAGGGGGACCCACAGGCGCTATCTCCCTGGGGTCACTGAGGAGACAATCGACCTCAGTCTTCCCGTCCAGGCTTCTCTACGTTACCTTTTCCTTCATAAAAAGGTGTTTGTTCTCAGAGTTTCGGTTGTTACCCTTATCCCAGTGACTCAAATATTTCTCTCCAATCTTGACCCTCTGAAAGTTACCATCCTCTGTGTTTGCCTCCTGGGTGTTTCACCACGTCACCACCTATCCAAACTCGAACCACATTTCCAAAATCAGAGCCAGTAGCCTGCCCTCAGTGTTGGTGTCATCTTCTGTCTTCTTCCCATTTTTGCGCTCAGCTATTTTTATTTTCCAGTTTGGAGGGGAGGGAGTCAAAACTTGGAAGCTACTGATGTGTGTACATTTTGCTCAGATCCAACCTGTCCACCCCACACCGTACATGACTGGAGGGGCTGATGCCTAAGCCCTGAGCCAGGAGAGCCTGGAGCTTGTAAACTTAAATCTAGGCATCCTACAATGATCCTGGGGAAGCCACCTGAATGCAGTGGGGCTTGATGATCTGTTCCAGGCTGTAACCTTGCAAGAGAGCCCCTTGGAGATGAGATTCTTTAGAAGGGAAATCACCTTAGGATAAATGGCCTAAAGGGGAGAATTCATGAATTCTAAGTGTCTGAACTCCCTGAAATGGACTTGGAATCTTATTTGTTCATCAGGAGTTAGCTATGTCAGTTTAAAATGCCTTTTGTTCTCCTTCCTACCCCTACCTGCAGTCCCTACCACAACTGGAGTCTAAGTTTGTATCATCTCACACGTAAGTTGTATTCATATTTCCTAGATATTCTCTCTGTTTACACTCCTTACTTATTCCAAGCCATCCTGTAAACATGACCGTCCAAGGCTATCTATTGCTCAGAAATCTACAAAGTCTCCCTTGTTTCACTGCCTTGACTCCAAGACCCTGCATGAATGGAGTAACTGTTAGGTGAGGCAGCTCTGGTTTTAATTACTTCTCTAAATGCATCCTTTAATGAGAGCAGCCTAAGAATCCTGTAGTATGAACATAATTATTCCTGCTGCTCTTTAAACAAACGTTTTCTCCTGTAGAGATGATCTTCCTCGCTTATCCCGTCACATCTTTGTATCTTCTCTCCCTGTGTATTTTTATGAAGAGCCAAGGATAATTATGAAAAAAAAAAAAATCAGCCCATGGAAGAGAGAGAGACGGCACTTAAAACATTGTAAAGATGAACACCCTGTCACAGAGTCAGAGAGACTGGTTTTAGTGCAATAGAGATTGAGCTACTCATATTATCCAGAGTCAATGTTTTCCTCCAGAAACTTGTGCCAGAGTCTTGGGCAGAAGCAGTGGTTAAAAAGTAAAAGTGATTCTGCTAAAATCTATAGCGATCTTCAATGCGATGCCTTAGTCTACAGTACAAGACAAGAGAGAATAAAGAATAAACTAAAAAAAAAAAAAAAAAAGACTAGAACACGGTGAATACACAGTAGGGAGCATGAAGCTGACAGGCTCACATTAGGAAAGGAGGAGAAGCCAAGAAAACAACAGTTGTGACAGCCGGACTCAGGCAGTTGTGACACTCATGATTCTGAGTGCGTGAGTCGAGTGAAAATGGCTGGTTCCCGTGGAAAACGCTTCATTCCCTGCCATTCACAACACTCGCCTGAGAACATGGCAAACGTTCTAACCTTAGCTAAGCAGAATGAATTCGCAAGCACTGGAGTTACTCTCCGAGGACTCCATATACTAGTTGTGAAGGAGCAAACTTCAAAAAGCACTCAATTCCCAGGAGTCTCATAATTGTGCTGGTGAGAATGGAATTAGAGATATTCAGTCTCGCTACTGGGTTTGTGAATTGGCTTAACCCGTAAGGTAACAAGTCCTAGGAAACACCAGTGTGAGCTGTCTGTAGGGTGACGATCTGTCTCAATTGCCAGGAGTAGCGATAGTGTGTGCATATCGCCTGTAACTCATAAAAGTGTCCCAGTGTGGAGGAAAAAGTATAGTTTTTCCTTCCATATCGTAATAGTCACCTCTTGAGATGAAAGATGTTCAACTTTAGACTGGCTGAAGACCTCAAACTTACAGGGTCTGGAAATGAGCATCAACTTCTGGATTTTTGTCTGACCAAAGCCTAACACTGGTAAGAAACTGATGGAGATTGGTGCTAAATTCTTGGGCTGATAAATTTTTCACCTCAGCTTCTCCATGGATGCAAAGTTCTTCAGAATCTCTTCTGCTTTTGTCTTAATTTCAAAGTATTTTTCTTCCATTCTTACCTTTTGTTTTTCTCCTTCAGAGTAGGGGAGGTAACATGGTTAGGGGAGGGTCAGCCATCAAGATTGCTACTAGTTTTCCTTACATTGCAACAGCTGAAGTTTGCCAAGCTCTTTCACATTTGTTATGCCATTAGAACACCACCATCATCTTAAGTACCACTATCATCTTACAACTAAGAATTATTTGTCCACTATTTTACAGATGAAGATATTAGACTCCAGGATATTCTATGATTTCTCAAGTTGTTAGAAAGAAGCAGCATGGGGCCTCTAAGGCAAGTCGGTGAGTCTGCACAATTTTAGTCCAGATTTCTTTCCACAATATAAGGTCGTCTTGAGCAAGTGTAGTTACCTTAAGAATAACTTGAGAGGCTAGATTGAACAGGAGTCTCTTTTTGTGTTAAAAATAATCCTAGATCAAATTTAGCAAACCACAGGAAAAACTAGCTGTGTTTAAAGAGCTTTTGGAAGTTCTGAGTCCTTAAGCATGTTGGTATTTGATCATTGCATGTGCTTGATAGGATTTAAAGTACGCTAAGCACTTCCTATTCGAGTATTCCGAGAGCTGAAGTACTGAGGGGGCAAAATGTTTACAGGGAAGGCTAACATGGTTGTTGGTGTTGATTAGATAAGTTAGTGTCACGTGATGAGAAGATTCTGGATAAAAAGTAGGAAGTTCTGAGTTCAAGTTCTGGCTCTGTCACCATCAGCCTGTTAACCATTGTAGGTCTCAGCTTCCTCCACTATCAACTGAAGCTGTTGAATGTTACTATCCTGAAGTTGAGGTAGTATAATATAGGACTCGAGCTATGGAATCAGACTTGACTCTGGATTTGAAGTAGTCCTCACTTGCCAAGAAACAGTATAACTCACCTTAAAACTCATTGCTGAATAAAAGTTCTAGTGTATTCCGGATTGGAAGTCAAGCCAGTAACCAGAGTGAAAGGTAGACAACTCCAGGTCTGACCTTCAGTTGGCATGCTACTGCATGATTGTACCATAGTTAAAATATTGAAATCCTTCCTTTGGGTTGGAAGAATCTGCCCCTAGCCAGCCCACAGACCTCCCCGCAATCCAGCAACTAAAGGACACAAACTTGGCAAAGCAAGGAATCTCCATGATCTTGATCTGGGGCTAGCCACATATTCGTTCTGATCATTTTCTGTCCATGTCAAATCAGTTACTAAATATTCTTATTAGTACCCTGCTTCTACCCCCAATGAATAGGGTGTCTTCCGGCTCTTTCATTAACCAACTGAGGCTCAGCCACAAGAAACCAAGGAAAGAGTGATGAGTGTGCCTTCTCCAGGTCTTACCCCTAGTTTCTCATAGGGAAGGGAAGCAGGTATAATGAACCTGCACCTGGGTTTCCCAAAAGGAGGAATTGCAAAACGTATAGTTGAATATGCCATGGGATGATTCCATTTTAAGCAGGACAGTGAAGTGAATATGAAAAGGATTTGGTGCTAAGGAGATCTGGAGCCAAACCCTGTTTCTAACTTCTATGCAAGTTGTCTAGCTCAAGCAATGTATTTAAATTCCTCTGTTTCTGTTCCTTCATCTATAAAATTTTTAATAATAATCAGAATAGCTAACATATGTTCAGTAGGTACCAGAGGCTGAATGGTTTATAAACACTATCTTATTTAATATTCATAATAAACCTACAAAGTAGGTACTCTTCCATTCCCATTTACAATGAGGGAAGCAAAATTCAGAGTGCTTAAATAGCTTTTCTTTGTTCCAGATGGCACAGCTATCAATGGGAGAGCCAGAATTTGCACCCCATTAGTCAGATTCTTAAGCTCATGCTCTTAAACACTGCCCTAAAAGAATGTAAAATATTCTCTAGGATAGCTACTATCATTATAAGGATAACCAGATCTCTAAGAACAAAAATCTTATTTTCTAACAAATACTAATATGTTTATTCCTACAGTAGAGCTAGCCCTTTGAAAAGTACCCTAGAAATATAAGCTGTATGTTTATCTCATCTCTGGGGAGTCTTCCGGCTGGATCATTCCACAAGACCCCAATGCCAAGCATCGTATCTTCGGAAGTTTCTGAAGCACACCTGGTTCTAGTACTAACAGAACTGATAACAGTGCCCGTGGTTGAAGTCTAACCCTTCCAGACTATGAGATTCTGTCCATTCATGGCTGACAGAGAAGATTTTGATCTGCAGGGGCTAAAAACAAAAAATAAACTTCAGAGAATTCAGAAGATAATGAAAAGCAGCTGCCACACAAGGGTCTGTTTTGACTAACTGTGGAGTCTACATATGCACTGAATTTCCAAGGTCCTGGTATTTAGCTTTTCAGGCACATCTTGTCTACCTCCTAGGTTGTTTAACGAAGGCTCAAGACAGTCTCTTTCTCTGTGTGCAAATGTTATTTATTTATGTCTCCTCTAATTAGAAGAGCAGTTACTTAGACCCTAAGGAAAACATGAAAATATGAAAAAGAACACTTCTCTTTTAGACTTTTGGTGCTCCCAGAGGCCAAGGGACAGGCACTTATGGGAGAGATAGATTCTATATGTTGTGAAGTAGATTCTATACAGCAAGCATGTATAATGCTTTCCTAAAGTCTTGGAGTGGTTATTTTGCAAATAAATTCCACATCTGTGTCATGGTCATAGCATCATAATTCACTGGCTACATAAATTGTACTGACTTTTCATTGGCAGATCATGTTAGACTCAGAATTTGAGTCCTTCCTTCTTTTTGGAAGCATTTATAACCAGGCTTAGGTCCTATTCTCAAGGAACATACAGTTTGATAGGCAAGATGAGATAAGAACCCAGAGGCCTAGAACACAAACTCTGAAAGAGTGTGTAGGAAAGTTGCAGAGATGGCTTCGGAATACACAGATGGCTGTGCACAAAGGATGCTCAGTGACATGTGCAGGAATTGTTTTTAGCATGAAAGGGGAGGGGAGTCACTGAACTTCCCTTTGTGTGTTAGATCGATCACTCTTTTAGCAGAGTGGGGCATGGATTAGAATGTGGAGGAAACCAGGAAAGGATTTTAAAGAATGATTCAAACATGAAATAAGGGAAACTCTGACTGAAACTGGAAGTATGTAGATAGGATAATAGCTAGAGAAGGAAGGCGAGGCAGAGCTGGAACAGGAGTTATGGAAAATTTTGGAAAAATAATTATGGAGCAGTGAGGGGATGTGCTGAAGGGGAAGAACCAACAGAAAAAAAAGTCGAGGATCCAAGGAGGATAAGGTTAAGGGGTAGATCAACACAGCTTAATAGAAAGTTCTAGATTCCAGATCATGGGCAAAGGGACGCTCTTTTGAGAAAAGAAAAAAGGGCGACTCCTGAAACTAGAAGGCTGTATGTATGTATCTCTCTCCATTTTAAGTCTTTCTGTCTTGGCTGTTTAATTTCTTTGCTTTTTACTCAACACATGACTATTCCACTCCCCCCCCCCCCCCCCCCCCGCCAGGGATCCCTCTCAAAAACTCCTCCAAAAATCACCTTTGGAATCTCTGTGAGATCCACAGTGTGGGTCCCCTGTGAGAAACCTGGCGTCTTTATAGCTGTGCAAACAGAATTCTCAAGACAAGAACAACTTCTGTATAATTTTTTTTTAAATGAAGATGTTAGAAATCCTCCACCTTCATGATTTGATTCATAAATTGTAGAAGTTTTTCATATCATGGTTATAGAATATTAAAATGTATTCATTCTGCATATAAATTCATATTGAAATTATTTAATCAAAATTTGCATTTTTAAAATCAGGAAAGAAGTATTCCTGTTTTTCCCAAAGCTCATAAATAATGGACTTTTCACATAGAATGGCTTTTAAAACACTTTGAGAGAGGCTTACAATTTTTTGAGACCATATTATAAGATTAAATGAAGATGTGTAATTATTATCTTCACATATCAAGTCATGAAAAATGTATCTCTCTTCCTATTTAAAAGGACTTTGGCATATAAAAGAAAAATGTTTTTATTTCAACATAATTTAAAAATCAAGCACATATTTTGAACATTATATTCTAGCACCAACACTGTTCCAGAAAGCATGCATAAAATTGGCTTCATTTCTTACAGTTATCTTTTATAGATATAAATTTATGATCATCTGTTAAAAGAAAGGAGTGAGTAAAGAAAGGCAGGGAAGAGAAAGAAAAAAAGAAGACAGTATACTATAACTTCCACATTATGAAAAGGAGCAAAAAATGATTTTTTTTGCATTTTCTTTTGCTGGCACTGAATTAAATGGGGCCATTTGAGGAAGGACAAACATAAACAACAAAAGTAAAGCTAGCACAGGAAAAGAGTATTAGAAATAACATTACGAAGAAAAAAAACTCACATGTTTACTTATAAAATCCCACATAAATAGCTGGGACTTCTCAGGGACTCTGAACCCCTTCCAAGGAGCTAAAACAAACAAACAAACAAAACAAAAAACAAACCAAACAAACCTCTTGCTAAAGCTAGAAAAACATATTATTACATACATCCAGAAAAAAGTTAACCAATTCATGTTCAAGTACATAATACATTTTCAATTAAACAAAAAGAAGCATGGATATGACACAATGAATAGTTTTGTGTGTGTGTGTGTGTAGTTGACTTCTGCAGGGCAGAGTAAAATCAAGCATGGTTTTACTGGGGAGGGTATACCTCAGTGGTGTAGTGTGTGCTTAGCATGCACGAGATCCTGGGTTCAATCCCCAGTACTTCCATTAAAAAAAAAAATCCAACGTTGAACTGAGCCTAAGGAAGAATGACCCAAGCATGGATGAAAATAGTACTCCAAATAATGTCCAGAAAGACCACGAAAGAAAGTCTAAGGTATAAAGCACTAGGGTTGTCGACAGAAGCTCTGTAGTGGCTGGCATCATTTTAATTGGTGTTTTACATCTTAAGTGCAGATGTTACCTCCTAAATTATTTTTCTCTACTCCTGATATGTGCAGGTATATAAGAATTTAGAGAATGCCTTGAATAAAATGGGACTGTAGAACCAGGAACATACTAGCTGGTAAAAAAAAAAAAAGTATTTTAAATTTACATTCTATTTGTGTTTAAAAGAAACATATCTTCTCCATTCCAGAATTTATTAGCAAAAACAACAATCTCATGTCATGGTTCAGTCAGAATCAGACAAACTGGGGCTTGATTTCACTTGTCCACCAGTTACTATCTTTCACTAAGTTTCCTCACCTATAGCATGTGAATAATCATAAAAGAGTCACTGTGTTTCTCATAAAGTAATATTTAATAAATATGGCAATTTTTATTGCGGTGCTGGTAGTCATTATTATCAGCAGCAGTAGCAAAATCAACCACATTATCCAAAGAAAAATTTCTTTTAAAAAAAAAAATTTAATTGAAGTACAGTCATGACAAAAATGAACTTATTTACAGAACAGCAAATTTTCTAATAAGGCACAGAAAATTGTCTTTGAATAAAGAAGCAGAGAAGGGACATGATGGAAATATATACAAGGCAGTGAATAGTTGATGAATATTTTTTAAATGTAAAGGTGTTTTCTCAATATCAGCTAAGTCTCCATCATTATTTGTTTATTGGGTATTCACATTGTACATGAATTACAAAATAAAAAATAAAAATTATGTCATTTCTAGGATGCTATGTCCTACTCAACTTCGCAGTATATTTTTTACTAGGAAAATTCATCCTAGCAAAATCTACCCCCAGTGGTATGTTTTAATGTTACATGTCAACAATCAGTAGCCTCTAGCTTGTCTGTCTTGTGACTGAACAAAGTGGCCTCTGTATCTTGTTTCTAAAATGAATTAAGCAGGTTTCCTCTTTCCTCTTAGGCTAATTAGAGAATTTGAAAGAGGAAAAAAACCCTGACACCTGTGATAAATAGTGTCATAAACAACACATCTGGAAAAATGTATCTGGCATTCCATGGGAAGTAGATCTGGCATTCTAAATTCTAAATCATGGATGTTTTGAACCTTTAGGTCCTGGAGCAAAGTAAATTATTAAAAAAAAAATGGAAGGTTTTTAAAAATGGTCTTTTTCCCCTGGTAATTTTTCCATGGACTAATAATTCATGGTGTTTTGTTTTCTTAGACTCTGGAAAACTAAAGAAAGAAGGAAAAATAGGAAAACATAATCTGGAGTCTAGAATTATTCCTGTGCAAGTCTGGACAGCTGTGTTTCTAATTACACAGGGGGAGGCCTTAGGATGGCCATTTCCAAGTATTCAGCTAATGTCATTGGAAACTGCAGAAGTGAAAAAATCCATTTGGTTATTGGGCAATATCTTTCTTTTTTCATAACAATGACATGTTCCAATTATAAACAAAATACACTACAAATGAGTTCTGGACAACATGGTCTTATGTACATCTAAAGAGAAGAATATAAAAATCACCTAAATATTGCTGAGGCACAATCTTTATATATATACTCACACCTTTATATGAACTCCCTATTTCTTCCCAACATGTATGTACGTTTATTACTAATATGAGATCACAGTAAATGCGATTCTTTTAAAACAGCTTTTAAACTTTACAATGCATCGTGTTCATCAACATGTCAATAAACACAAACCATAAAAGCTTTTAATGGCTGATAACTAACCAATACACAGGTTCTTTAGAGTTTATTCTAAAGTTGCTTATGGAGAGCAGGATCATAAAGAAAGACTGCTGTGCTGTTGTCTCTGTACATTCTTAATTTCACACAAATCTGATTATTTCCTTCGTATAAAGTTCTAGAAGTAGAGTTGATATGCCGCCAGGTGAATAGGCATTTTTGTAAGTTTTTGTTATATAATCTGTGGTCAAATGACTCTCCAAAAAGCTGTATCAATTTACGTGTCCATTTTCAAGTTATGTAAGACCCACTGAGCCATACCCATGCCAAAAATGAATTCTACTCTTAAAAAAAAAAGGAAACTAGATACTCAATCTGATAGTCTTAAATTGATGTCTCAGTATGGGTTAATTTGATATATTTGATTACCTGTTTGGGTAAATATCTTCATTAGTGATGAATATTTTCTCTTTTGAGAACTGTCTAGTTATGTCACTTATTGACTTTGTTAGAGTTTATCTCTTTCTTATTTATATTAGAGTTTATTGGAAGTCAAGGTTGTTAATTCTCACTTAATTGTATTTGCTGCAAATATTTTTTCCAGCTTTGTGTCTTTAATATTGTTTTTTCCTCTTTGCTTGTAGTATTTCTGCTATGTGGAAACTAAACATTTTATCAATTGCAATTCAAAAATATAGTTTCTGCCTTTGTTGTAAACTTAGAAAAAATTTGTTCCCAAATCACTAATAATAATATATTTATATAAATTTTACTTTTAATGAATACATTAAAATCTTAAATTCATCTGAGATGGAGTGATCCCTTCTGATGAAGAAAAGATGCAGGGAGATCAGAGGGCTTTACAGAAATGGATGGGTGGACTCTGAGGGACAGATAGGAGTGGGAAGGCAGAGAAACTGGACAAGGAAGAGCAGTCCAGGAAGAGGAAAGTCTCTCTTGACCTTCCTAGGAAGAAAAATATATGACTTCTCTGTGCATCCAAGGCATTCTGCTCATATTCCCATTATAATCAGTTAACACTTATGGAGATTATATGATGTGCCAGAACTTTCTTAAATACTTTATAAAGATAAACCACCTGTCAGATAGGTACTATTATTAGCTCTATGTTATAGACAAGGACAGTGAAGTACAGAGATCCTAAGTAACTTGGCCAAGTTGGCAAGTGGCAGTCAGGATGAGTACTTAGCTGTTTGGCTTTAGGTTCTACACTGAAAAGTATTATTAAGCCATATTGCTTCTTAGAACTTACCAAACTTAAAGTTTTTAAAGAAAACTCATATATTTACTATGCAAGATAAGGGTGGTAGTTATGTATCACCTATTTCCTTCTGTAATTTCCTTTTACCTAGAGTAATATTATCTTTGTAAGGAATTTAATTAGGTTTGTGTCTGTTATTTATTATCTGTGCAAACCTTAGCAATCACACAACTCTCGGCTGCTGGTTGACTCTGTAAATTGTATGAAGCCATGCCATAGTGCATTATGATTGTGATTCACATTCAATCTCTGGACCTAAGAAGTTTTGTCCCTCAGGTGGGCCAAAGAAATATGTATGCCCCTACCACAGCACCCGGGATATACCTTAACCTTACTCTGATATGTACTGGAGCCCCGCTTCCTTGGAAATCATTTGAACACTTATTTTAAAAGACCAACTTTTAAACCAACAACAGAGAAGGAATAGAAGTGGAGTTCACAGTCACTGAAATGTCAGTATTGCCACCAAAGTGTGATTTGATGATTGTGTATGTGGTTTTCTTACATTTTACATGTTGCGTGGTACCATTGCATTAAAAGACTAGTCAAAATCATTTCTTTTACAATTTTTGTAACCATCAGTCTAAATTTGGATAAATAATATTCTTTACATGAAACTATCCCAATAATGTTTATCATCTTCATAAATATATTTTAAATTTTTTGATAATGAATAATTTGCTTATATAATTAATGTTTTATATTTCTAAATCTGAATTTAAATATATAAATAATTAGAAAATAATATGAGCTAATAACATATAGAACTTTCTATGTACTAGGGTTTTTTGAGGGACAATTTACGTACATGCCAATTTATTTCATCTTCACTACAACCCTATGAGGTAGGCTAGATTGTTATGAGTGGTTTATCAATGAGTAGTTGAGGTATAGAGAGATTGTGTAAACTTCCCAAATTGCACAACTAATGAGCTACAGAGCTGCAGTTCCTACTCAAGTTGTCTTACATCAGTGTTCATGCTTTACTGACTGCAACAATCTTACTACAGAGTGAAGGTTAACATAAGATAGAAAATCCAATGCAAGTGCTTGTTAAAAAAAATTGATACTGATTTTATCCAAGTTTGGGCTTTTAATAAACTAATGGCTATATTAAAAAAAAAGTACATAACCAAGATCTATTGTGATGTTCTAAATATACAGGCAACTTTAGCCAAGCATCACTAAACATATAAGAAAATAAGTTTAGAAAAAAAGCATACTTTGAAATACAAAGCATTTGATATTTGAAAAAGTTGACTGATAATATTATAAAAAGTAGAAGTAAATTATGTGTCTCATTTATTGGTTAATCAATGAATTTATTTGTGTCTGCATATGCATTCAAAATCCAGATATCCAGATACTTTCTCCTTTGTTTCAGCAATCAATGTGGCCTTAACAGCTGCCAAACCCGGATCTAAAGCCCTGTTCTCTGACCTGACTCTTGATCCGTATTGCAAACTAACTGTAGACAACTCCATGCATATGGCTCAGAGAACCTCATTGATTTCCAGCATTAAACTTACCAGCCTCCCTAAACTTGCTCCTCTTAACTGTTTCCTTTTCTCAGTTAATGTCTCCATCATCCTCTGTGTTCTGTAAACTAGAAATCCATGATCACTCATCTCTGTTTCTCCTATTCCCTATCCACTGGCTAGAGCTAGCTCCTCAGCAAACTGGGGAAAAAGTTCTTGATGTTACTTTACTATCTATGGAGTTTATAATCTCTATGGCTGTGGAGTGGATGTACTGGCCTTAATTGTTTCCTCAATGAGTGGGAGGTGTTCCACAGCAACCCCTTTCCCTTGTCCTCCTGCCAGATGTAGTTGGAATAGACACTTTTCAGTGTTTTCTTTAACCTCCCAGCCCATGGTAGTCATGGCACAAAAATCTCATTAATTCATCCAATGCATATTTATTCCATTCATAAAGCATTGCTTTAAGAAGCTGTGGAAAGCTGTTAATGTTCCCTTAAATTAGGAGGAAAAAATGGCTATTGTGGCAATGGAGAAGGCATGGAACTATAACTCAAGAAGTCTTGGTCAATTCCTGGCTCTACTACTTACTAGTTCTGTGACTGAAACCACATCAGTTAACTATATTCCATAAGTGCTCAAGAGAAGAATGGCACAACAGCTGTGAAAGTACTTAAATTGTCATCACAAAGAACAAAGAGGCAGTGACCCAACAGTTGGTGAAACGCCCCCTCATTTCTCCTCCTTCTACAAACACATCATTGAACCATGATTTTCTGGAGAAAGTTGCATCTTGGAGGCGATACATAATAATAACTGTAATATTAGCAACACTCCAGGAAACCTCTGTTATATCCCAAGGCACAACATTTATAATATGGTTCTTTTTAATTTTAAAACATCCTGGTAAGGTGTGTAGCACTGTCCTCAATATGTCTATAAAAATTCCCAGTGAATATCATATTCTAGGAAATTCCAGCATAAGCAAAAACACACCTACCCACCTCCCTAGGTCCAGGCACAAGAGAGGAAAAATATCACATACTGAACTGGAACTCTTGGACATGAGAGTAAGGTATGTGGTTCTGTTGCAGAACCAGAGGCAGGCCATTCACTGCTCATGCCCCTTTCTTTCTGTGGGAGGGCTGGCTTCTCCAGTGTACTTTAGTTTTCTCAACTACCAGATAATTTTAGGATAAGTGATCTCAAACTTCTTGGGGAGTATAAACAGCAAATTTTCAGAACACAATGAAAGTATGCCTCCTCGTGCTTTAAGGGAAAGGCCATATTTAATTCTGAGGTTAGCATCACAAATATTTGAGTTCATGCAAAGTTTCAAAAATGCCCTGTAAATGCGGAGCCAATTTTAAAGCAAGAAATAAGACTAGTTTATAAAATTATTAGCCCAACATCTGTGATCTATAAAAGGAGAGCAAGACTTGGGTAAGACAGAAGATAGCATATGTAGGAATGGAAACACAGTGGAAGATAAACAATGGTAATTTGGAGGGAGTGTTTTGTCTTCTAGTGGTGTTGACTTCTTTGAGTATTTATAAAAGCTACAGTGCCTGTTTCATTATATTGTCTTTTAGACAGATGCTAATAAAAAAATCAACATGATATATTCCTCCTTGCTGGGATGACTAATGGGCTATAAAAGAAGTATTTGGATTATTTTATAATTTCTATGATCCAAATTAACTCAATAGCCACTGACTTTATGCACAAAGAATAGAGGACATAGACCAGATGATGGTATATTTATACCTCAGAATAAAACTTATCCTATTGGACCAAGGTGCCCTTCAAGATAGAAACCTAAATGAATACCATTTTATGTGCATGCATATGGTGAACTTAAGAGACCAGTAAATATAGCATTCCATCAGAGGAGTGTCTCCATGTTGGGTACCCCAAGGTAAAAACAGGGAAGAAGAAGTGGGAAAATTTGTAAAAATTTTTATATTAAAGGGAGAACTGATCCACCATGAGTATGAGCACTTGTTAAAGGCCTCAAATTAAATTAAAAATAATGAATTAATATGCTCCTCTCCACACTTGCTCCTCCCCTCAGTGGATAACTAAATCACATGGAAAGCAACATTGCTCTAACAGTAGCTAGTCCTCCTGCTCAAGGCTGAGGTCCTCTTCAATTCTTGGACTGTTTTCTTCATCTTCTCCTTTATCTATGATAGGGAATTTCTCAGGACTCTAGTCACTTTGAACGACAGTTGAAGTTTGTTGTGCAAGTATGCAGTCATCTCCTGAAGGGACAAGAGAAGGCATGCACCATTTATTATAGTAGAAGTCCAGAAACCCTGGTGGTTGGTAGGATCTGGGGGTGGAAGGATGGGAAAGTGTATGGTAACAGATCAAAAAATTTTTTTCTTTTTAAAAATTTATTTATTTATTTATTTATTTATTTATTTATTTTTATTGAAGTAGAGTCAGCTTACAAGGTTGTGTCAATTTCTGGTGTACAGCACAATGCTTCAGTCATACATGAACAGACATATATTCATTTTCATATTTTTTTCACTTTAAGTTGGTACAAGATATTGAATATAGTTTCCTGCACTATAGAGCATGAACTTATTTATCTAGTCTCTCTCTCTCTCTGTGTATATATACATATATATCAGCTAGTATCTGCAAATCTCTAACAGATCAGATTTGATTTGAAGCAAGAGGCTGATGCAGGGATGGGTTTCAGGAAAACTCTATTCAGGGAGATCCACTTTTAGGCTTATAGGCCAATAAAGATTAATTTTATTAGGGCTTGAAACCTGTTAAATTTTCTGAGTTCCCTATAAAAAGGGTTTGAAACTTTTGGAGCTTTGAAGTAGTTATTAAAGGTAATCACATTCTTGGGTGGGTCAGGGCAGGGCAGGAAAATGAGTTGAGCCATGCAATGCCGTGTTAAGCAGGATGAGAGACACTGAAAGAAGTAAGGAGACACATCCAAGAAACTCAGAAGGCAGTGTGATTAGGAGCCTGGAGTCCAGAGCTGTAGCTCCAGCCCTGCCCAAATTAACTGTAAAAACACTCAAGGCCTTCTAGATGAGATGTAGACGTTATTCTTCCTCTCCATAGAGCTTGTGAAGATACCTCTGCACCTCCCAGCTGGTCCTCTCTCTGACCTGCAGCCACTGGTCCCGTCTTGTGAATTTTAGGGGGATGCAGATCAACTTGAAGTTACCAAGAGAGGCAGAGATGAAACTAATGTGTTGTCAAACCCTATCCTTTCCTATATTAATTGATGCTGTCCTAAGATTATGTTGTGTAAACACAGATTACACTTATATTGAGAATATAATTGCTCCAAATGGAGAATTAGCAATTGCCTATTTTTTCTTTTTTTTAATGCCGGGAGTTTTTAGTGATGTAAGCTGTAAAGCAACTCTTTTTGGAAGCCATTCTTCCAGGATGGAAGGAAAAAAACTGTGAAGAGAAGAAATCATTTAGTGAAAAAATATAAGCCTGTGAATTCTCACCTTGGGAAGTGGGAATTGTCAGATGACATATAAAGGCAGCCAAGAGGAGATAAAAACACCTACGTACTAGAATAGTGCTGCTTTTGTTGCCGTTGAAATTCTCAAGAAAATAATCATAAGTGGTTTCCTAGCCCTTGAGGAAAATAAACTTATACTTAGTGGTTTTGAATCCTTTGGAGCTTCTGATGACCTGGCCAATTACTTCATTTATTTTAAAAACGACCAAATGGAAGGCCTCAGCCAAGACGGGAACTTGGAATAGAGGCTACCACATTAAAATGGCTGAAAATCGGCTGGCTTACATCTTTACATTGCAGTATTTTCTGGTGGCAGTTGAGATTACCCTCTGAAATGAAGAAGAGTCATGGGAACTGAAAACAAAAGTTGCAGTCCCTGGTCTAAGAACAACAGCTTGAAAATCAGTTAGTAGATAACATACGCTAAAACAGAGGTTCTCAAAGTGCGATTCCTAAACCAGCAGCATTAGCATCACCTGGGAACTTGTAGAAATGCTAATTTCTAGGCCCGAATGTAAACAGTCTGAATGAGCATCTCTGGAGGTGGGGCCCAGTGATCTGTGTTTTAACAAGCCTAGGTGGCAGGGATGCTAATAAAGTTTGAAAATAATCTAGAGGAATACGTTTTCCTCTTAGTTGGAAAGAAGCTCTTCCTTTTTGTTGCCAGAGAATAGCATTTTGTTTCCATTCATCTTCATGTTTCTATTATTGGCTGTTGAGATTTTGGGTTTTCTTCTAAGATCGTGAAGTTATATGTGGTATAGCCAGACCTCGTACACAGGGCATCAGAGTCCATGCCCAGTGCTGTCTGATTCCACGCCCATCACTCAGTCCCTTGGTTCCCAACAGTCCCACAATGTGCATTGGAAAGACACTCCTTGAATTCTCACTCATCATATGAGAAAACTAGGTGCAGAGTAGTTTAGTGGTTTACCCCAAAACCATAAAGAGAACAGAGATGCCAGGGACATTAGGACAGCATGAGAGACCTGAGAAATGGATTGTCGTATATAATTCCACCCTGGAAGGGATTTTGAGAAGCCACACAATCTCCACTTTGCACTTACTTTTTATTCTGCCCGAAACACTTGTCCTGCTCCTCTCTGCCTAAGTAAGGTCTATTCAGCTGTTCGGTAACAGCTGAGATAGCATTTTCTTTGGGAAGTTTACCCCAAATATACTAGACTTAGTTACTCCCTTAAAAGCCTACTTGTTTCCCAGTACCCTTCACTACTATGGCTTGTTTAATCATCTGATAGGAGGCCTGGGGCCCAGTCTACGATGCTCAACAGTGTGCCACCAGAATTACTGAGCACAGCACTTTGCATATTACTTTGTAATTAATATTTTATGAATTAATATATATGTATAATTCACATAATCATATATACATGTCTATAAATGTACATAAATATGTATAAAATATCTTCTCTTGTTTTGAGGAAAGATTACACATAAAGTAATTCCTTGGGAAGAACGTAAAGAGTTCAAAACATCTTTTAGTTATCAATTCCAGCATGCTACAGGCCCATCTGCCGGGAAATCCAGCCCCCCTTTGGACGCTTGTGTCTTATGTTAAGGCTTAGTTAATTTCTCTTTTCTGCCATCAGCAAAGATAGGGGACATCTGAGCACTGGAGTCTGTAAATACTCATATTGTCGTTGGCTTTCTCTTCATATGGTTCATCCGATCTCTATTCTGTTCTGGATCTTTCCAAATCTTCTGTTTCCCGCATCATTTAAGAATTACTTGCTGTAGACCTCAGAGTGGTTACTTAACCTTTGATCCTCAATTTCCTCATCAGTAAAAAAAAGTATAGTAATAATGTTTTTATATACTTGCCAACACTAAATTAGACAGTGTATGTGCAAGTGATTTCCAAGGTAACTGGCACATAGCTGTTGTTCTAGAATTGTTCATTGCAATTTTTTTTCTTTCACACTTATTCCTTGTAGTTGTATATCCAGAGCTATTTAGGTAGAGGCTACATGGAGTCATTTAGTGCCTTACTGAGTCCTCAAGTAATGGCTGTAAATTGCTTCCTATCTCATTTTTGTGCTTAAGTGAAATTTGCTAATCCAAAGTCCTTAGATCGTCCTATATCGACCTCTTCTGGGTTTCAAGGTTCCTCAGTTCCTAGAATTCTGAAACTAAACTTTGGACCTGTGTCATTGAGTATAGAACTTGGGGTTGGAGAAGAATCAGAGGTTATGAGGGGTCAATCCAAGTAAGCCAGTAACATGTTTGACTCCTATTCTGAGGCTAAAGTCTTGGTTGACAGTAAGGCTCCAAACAGGAACTGTATCTAGCAAATATAAAGATTCATGTTCCATGGCAGAAATTAGGTTGGGAACCCAAAGATAAGATACTCCAGTAGAAAAGCTTTAATCCAAACCAAGAAGCTATAGGAAAACAAGAGCAACTAACCTTTCTAGTGACAAGAGACAGAAAAATAATAATAAAAAGGGAGAGGGAATGTCTTCCTGTGGCTTGATTGAGTAATGAAAGTCATACATAATTGGAAATATGAGTTATAACCTTGTATTTTCTGGGCACCAATTCAGTGTTAACTAAGGTCACTAAGCTAGTAAATAACCTCTGTGGCTGGACGAATGACTTGGCTGAAATTAATCAGTAATTACTACCTCGTTCTTAATTCATAGTCATGATTCATATTAAAACCCACTAGCCCAATGGAAACATCTGATAGCAGGCTAAACAAAATCAAAGTGACTAACGAATGAAAATGGAGCATGAGCTAGAGTCCAGCATCCTTGTCTTTCCTGTTTGTTCCCTTCAATTTGGTTGAACTCCAAGTACTGAGAGAAGACTTGTCAACAGGATTTAGCAGCCTGAGTGTCAAATTCTGGATCCATGCTTTATTCGATCCTATATTACAGGTCACAGAAGGTCAAATGCAAATTGGGTAAGACTAGGACTCGGAAGTAGACACTTCTACTAAACTGGGACAAGTTCTAGAGCTACAGTGTCCTATATAGTAGCTGCTTGCTGCTTGTAGTTATTCATGTAAGTGCAAATTAATGAAAATTAAGTAAAATAAAAAATTTACTCCTTCAGATGCAGTAGCTACATTCCAAGTGCTTGATACTCACATTTAGCTAACAGCAAACATTTGGACAGAAGACATTGAATATTTTGATCATGGACAAAAATTCTTTGGACAGAACTTCTCTAGAAAGAAGTAGAAATGAATAACAAGGAAGAATTCCATCCACACACTTTGAGAGTGGCGTGTAAGTCTGTTAATGCTGCTGTGACAAAGTACCACAAGCTGAGTGGCTTAAACAATAGAATTTCATTCCTTCACAGCTCTGGAGGCTAGGAGTCTGCAGTCAAGATGTCAGCAGGGCCGTGCTCCCTCTGCAGGTGCCAGGGAGGATCTCTTACAGGCCTCTCTCCTCGCTGCTGGTAGTTGCTTGGTTTGTGGTAGCATAATTCCAGTCTTCATTTACCATTCTCCCTGTGTGCATGTCTCTATGTCCAAATTTCCCCTTTTTTATTAAAAAAAAGTTCTAATGGATTAGGGGCTCATGATACTCCAGTGTGGTCTCATCTTACTTAACCAGTTGCACCTGCAACGACCCTATTTCCAAATCAGGCTAACGTCTGAAGTAATGGGGGTTAGGACTTCAACACATACATCTGGAAGGGAATACAATTTAACCCATAACACATAGTATCCAGGATGTATTATGACACTAATGAAGTGTTAGCAAGACAACAAGACTCAACATGGCCTAAGAGGTCCAGAAAGAAAGGTAGATGGTGAAGAGTCATAGCAGAAACTTAAGAATAAAGTAATATGCAAAGATCTTGGCAACAAATGCCTGAGATAAACTAGCAGGGAAATAATTTTCTCTGGTCTTTTTTTTTTTTTCCTAGTTTTTATGATTCTTTGTGTATTCAGGACCATAGGTTTGAGGCACAAGGATAGAACTCTGGTCTTTTGCAAAAGAAGTTTAGGCCAAGTTTCTGAAGAGCCTGAGATGCTCATTAGCTTAGTTTATCAAGGATGGTACTACAAGACAACAGAACAAGTCAATGCCCCAGTTACTAAAAGAAGGCTTATAATAGAGACAGAGCCTGAGGAGCAGAAGCCTGATTATCATGACAAAAAACCAGGCAAAGTCCAGAAGAGTAGAAGTGTGGACTTGATCGCCCATGGAGTAAGGCAGAGTTCCTTAAATTTCCCTTCCTATCTTCTGCTCCAACCCCCCACCCCCCAGTCAAGCCCTGGTATCCTATCCTTCTTCTTCGGCCACAGTCCCACCTACTCCCTAATTGACTGACGTGACCTTAAGTTATAGCTTGTAGGTCTTTAGCTAGCATTTTGGAATAATTCAGAGCAGGACTAGGCTATAATTCTGTAAGAAAGAGAAGATGTGCATAGGCTGCCAGAGCTCTGAGAAGGACAGATACTTGGCTGTCTCAGTGGGAGAGGCTACACCACGGAATGATCTCCTCCCGGCTCATTCCTACTCTCCACTCGAGCTGACTCTAAGCTCTTCTCAATCTTTTTATAGTAAAACTCCTTTTTTAAACTTTCACATTCAAGTACATATTCAAAACTAGAGAAAAGAATGTGAGTCCATCCCCCAGCTTTAATAATTACCAACTCTTGGCCAATCTTGTTTCATCTTTACCTCCTTTTATTTCTTAGGTTCTCCAGCCAAAAAGAAGAAAAAAGAATTATGATGAAGCTTGTCCTTGACGTCATGTCATTTCATTTGTAAATGTTTTAGTGTGTGTCTCTTAAAGGATAAGAACTGTAAAAAATCCAAAGTAGGATTAGATGATTTAAAAATGAATTCTTTATTATCTAGTCAGTCAGTGTTCAGGCTCCCTGTGATTTGTCAAAATACGATTTTATTTTTAATGCTTTGTTTGCTTGAATCAAGATTCAAATTAGGTCCATCTATTACAATTGATTGACTTGTCTTCAGTCTCTTTGAATCTGTAGATTTCCCTTCATTATTTTTTTCTTTATAATTTATTTTTTGTAGAAACCAGATCATTATTCCTTAGAGATTTTAACAGTCTAGATTTAGATAATTATTCCTCGTTGAAGTGCTCCACAAACTTTTTCAACCCTGTATTTGTTGAAATTTGTGATTAGATGAAGATACTTTATCATATCCAGGTTCTACATGTTTGGCAAGAATAATTCATAGGAGACATATAATGTCTGACCATCTCTCTGTGAGATTGCTTCCTAGATTAGTAATGCATTTTAAAATTTATATTTTATTTATCACAAGCAATTCATCACTTCTGTAGCAGTAAGCATGAGGCAGGGAGTGGTGTGAGATGGCATTAGAGAAGCAGATGGTAGTCCATTAGGAGCCATGCTTATGAGCTAGAATCTCATCCTGCCTCTAGTATATAAGAACCTATCAACGGGTTTCAAGCAAGAGAGTTGCCTGGTGAAATTCTGTCTTATAAATAAGACCTAATCAACTATGTGAGAAAGATTTGCTAAAAGACAGGTCTGTAAGTCTGAAGAACAATTAGAGACCACTCAGTAGTTCAGTTGAAAACTGAGTTCATTAAATAGAATGATTATACGGACAAATTCATACTCTATCAGTATCTGGCACTGAGTACTCTACTTTAATCTGGATTTATTTCCTACCATTCTACTAAAATTACAATTTTAAAATCAACAAATAACTGGAATTGCCAAATCAAAAGCCCCCTACCCAGTCCTCATCTAGATGATTGATGCTGTGAGTGCAAACTTAGTGTACAACTCTGGTCTAGCCCACTAAAGTCACATCACTCTGCACCACCTCGATGACACAGAAGAACAATGAAGGAACACTCCAACTTGCTTATGGTGAAGCAGGAGAGGCATGGCAACATAGTCATACCAAGTCACAGTGTAACCAATCAAATCAAGAAAAAATGGGAGACTCAAAGACTTTGAGGAGGGATAAATAAGTCAGTTAATTTTCTGCTCTCCAAAAACAAAACAAAACAAAACAAAACAAAACACACCCAACCTTAGGAAAAATAACAAAACAAAATTCAAAAATGTATGTAGTTCAGTTTAGAGTTATCCTACCCACATTTATCAAAAGCCTAAAACTTTCATTAAGATCTGAGAAAAATCAAGGAATCCTTCAGAGAGGAAGTGGGTGTAGAACTGAGTCTTAAAGGAAAGGTTGGAATCAGATAGGTGGAGATGATGGAAGAAAAATTCCTAAGTCAGAAAGCCACGGGGGTTGAGATGAAAATGATGTATTCTAGGCACACATAAATATATTCACCTGACTGGGATGGGAGTTCCCTTTTGGTAAAGAGGAAGGTGAAAGCTGACCAGACAATATTACCCTAAATTAAAAATACCAGGACCAGGACGGATAGTTTGAACTTGATCCAATAGGTAGAGATGCTTTAAGTTTTAAGAAGATTGAATTCAAAGGACAATTTCATGGTGGAGACATGCTAGAAACTTGGGAATTAATTAAAAGATTAATGATTAATCTTGGCCAATCTAGAGTAGTGACTGTGAGAAAAAAAAGAGAAGTTAGATACTTAAAATAATCTTATTTTGAAGTAAGAAATAGGGTATTTTCAAAGTGAAGAAAAAAATACAATATATAAATACAATACAAATTCAAATACAATATATAAAATATAAAAGTTGAGAATTTTTTAATTTAAAACTTGCATACGGCATAAAAAATATATATGGCATAAAAGATTGAATCATTCCACGGTTACAGATTTGGGAAGCAACTTGGAATGTCTATATTTTTTATTTGATTTTCTCTCTTTGTTTAAAAGAACTACAGTAAAATGGTCTGCTTCTCACATGGAAGAATATTGCTCTGCTTAGTAAAGAAAAAACATTATCCTCAAATTTAGAAGCCAGATACATAATTTGAAATTGGCAAAACATCTTACATGTTTTTTTGGCTTTAATTGTTTATAAGTGCTTCTTATTCTGTGCTACCTAAAGCCCTACATGCTTGTCCAAGGTTAAACAGCAAGCTAATGGAATAAATGGGGTTAGAACATGACCCTCTTGGATCTCAGTCTGATGTTCTTTCCACTACATACTATATCAGAAAGGGTGCCAATTTATCCCTTGGCTGAAATGAGTTGGGGAAAAAAATGAAGTTCAGTTGAAGGCCCCTTTGGAAATCTCTCTCTCATCTGATGGCCAAGCTTTCAAATGGAATGGTGAGACAAATAAATGCATCAACATTAACCCAGTGGGAACTCTCCAGAGACCTAAAACAATGGTTTTAGCCACACAATCTCTACCTTGACCTAAGGCATAAATTTAGTCTGAAGTTATTTGAAAATGTAAGAATACAAAGAGTGTAAGCTACTTGAGAAACACTAAAATTCACATAAATAATGTATCTGCCTTTTTGTCAATGGTGGAGGTTGAGATGTTAAGGGGGGGGGGGTTCCACTGTAATAATGTCTCAGTATTCCAGAGTCTATCAATAGCCCTTGTATCTCATCTAATATATTGATTTTTCTCTCAAAATTTGAAAGAGAAAGATATACTAATATTGAGATAAAATTCTTCATGTTTCTGCACATCTTGCCTTTGAGATTTTTTTTAAAAGGATATTGGTATAGTGAACAGCCTTAGATAAAGACAATATATCTCCCTCTAGAGCAGAGGGCAAGTTTGTTTCCTGTCAGGTGTAATAAAGATACTGTCTCCCTTTAAAGCAGATGTCAGGCAGATTTGCCTGGGGTCCATTAAATGGGGTTTTCTAAGCTCCAGGCTCCTCAACACAAATATGCAAACCAACTACACGTGCAGGGTGCAGCTGAGCTACTCCACCTCACTCCCGTGGAACTTGGAGAATAAGAGGAACCAACGCAAAGATCAAGTTGCTGTGCTATGAAAAATACAATTTTTGACCTAAAAATATCACATCTGCTAGGATTCACAAAACTGTGGTAGCTTAAGTAGTGTGAAATCTCAACCCCTTCACAAGTCTTCAAGTAATTTCTAGTGAGACCTCAAAGTAACCATGTAATAAACTATTTTGCTGTTCATGTATAAATAGATGTTTACTCAAAAATATCTTTAAAAACAGGTAAACAAGTTTATACAGTATAGCACAGGGAACCATATTCAATATCTTGTAACTTATGGTGGAAAAGAATATGAAAACGAATGTATCTATGTTCCTGTATGACTGAAGCACTGTGCTGTACACCAGAAATTGACACAATATTGTAAACTGACTATACTTCAATAAAAATAAATGCTAAAATAATTTTTAAAATCTATTTAAAAATAAAGAAATTAGAGATTAGATAATGTGTCTGGGTTGAGTTACTAGACCTCAAAATAAACATCTATATTGGGAAGCCAGACTTGAAGTTTCTATTCTGGGTTCTGGAAGACTAACTCTGACGAGCTGGCTACATGTGGTTCTCAGCTAGTACGGTAATGTTATTTTTGTAACTGTATTTATTCCATTGGCCAGGGAATCAATGTGAGCGTTCTGCCAGCTAGCGCTCTGCCAGCTGCATGTGTGTCCATATATGATTACAAGTACATATTCAGAAGTCAGAGAAATGAACACAGGTGTACCCACTGTGAGTCAGGTGAGTCCTTGATCTCCATTTATCACCTGACTCCCACACACCACTACTCTAACAGGAGAGGCACAGTGGTTCCCTGGATGTTCATTTCAGCTTGGACGTTGTATCCATCAGACCTTGAAAATCTGAACTTTTCCCTTTCTGCACGATGCATGGTCCATAAGTTTGGGGGAAGGACTGGAGAAATCACCACGGAGATGGGACCTCCATTTTAACTAATGGGTTCTGAGGATGAGAACTGGCCTGAGATTGGAAACTGGGCAATGGATCATGATTTATTACTGAGGTAGCTGATGCCTACCCATCTATTTTTTCAGAGAACATTATAACCAGAAGGCGTATCCATAGAACCTCATGGACCAGGACCTCCTGGAAGCCATTATGACTGTGCCTGCCCATTATGGAATTATGCTCACCTTGCCTCTGATGGTTAAGTGTTATCACCTGGTCTCTGCTGTTCTAGAATTCTATCATTCCTCTTGCTACCAGGGACTTCAGAATTTTTCACCCTCAGAACAAGGTTGGAGGACTTTAAATATTACTGTAAAGCATGTGGTACCATTGTAAGAACTGATAAATATATCATAAAGAGCCCAGAAATATACCATTCTTACATTGTCAAAAGATTTTTGACTAAGTGACAAAGGTATCCACTGGGGAAAGAAAAGACTTTTCAAAAAATAGTCCGTAATCTCACACAGAAAAATATTGAAGCTTTATTTCTACCTCAGATCATACAAAAATTTAATTTTATGAATTATACACCCAAACATAAAAATTGAAATTACAAAGCTTGTAGGAAAATTCCTTCACATCTTGTGGGTAGGCAAAGAATTCAGCACACAGAAAGCAATAAATATAAATGAAAAAAAAAAAAAAGATCAGTTAAGTGTAATTATTTCATGTTCACTTAAAAATAGAAATTAGACCCATGTATTTCTATCCACTCCCTCTGGAGTCACTACTAAAATTAGTACAAGAAAATTTTTAAAGTTTTAAAATTCTAAATAATGAAGGTAACAGAAAACATCATTAGTGGATAAGCAATTCAATAAATCTCGGATAGAAGCACAGTACTGTCAGAGCAGGCCAAAGGTTAGAGTGTTAGCAAAAAATAATACAGAGAAGGAAACAATAGATTGGCCACAAAGAGCAAAAACTCATGAAATCCAGCAAAAGTAAATAGCGCAGCAGAGAATAGGAATGAGACGTGAAACTGAAATAGGGGAAGGAAATAGATGTCAGGTGCGTTCACTCATATTTCTGTTTGTTCCTTCCAGGCACCTGGGAGGATGGCACTGCCTGCCTCTTTGAAGTCAGAGGCGCCATTAGGACTTGCTTTGCTAATGAAATGTCAGCTGAAATGATAGTATCACCTCCTTCTTTAACCTCTGTGACACTTTAGTCTCCTGGTTTGGTCCTAGCTCTCTAGTTGCACAAACTTACTCGCTTTAACAGGCATCTCTTTCTCTGCATACCCCTTAAGTCATGTGGTTTTGTAGTCCTATCCTAGGCCTCTCATTTTATTACTACAAATTCTCCCAGGGCGATCGCATCCATTCTGTGGCTTTATTATCTACACTTCTGACCCACAAGTGTACATATTCTGCCAAGATGTCTCTGCTGACCTCCAGACTCACACATTTAACTATTTACTGGACATTTTTACTTAGATATCCCATAGGCAAGTAACACTAAGCATTTGAAAAACTTAATTAAATTTTTCAAACTTGCTTCTTCTAACTATTCTACTTCTCTGAATGATATCACCATTAATGACATCACCACACTAGAAATAAATCATAAACTGGAAATTATTTTTGAGTCTCTCTTTTATGAACAATCTTTCCATCTCAACAAATACCCCAAAACAAACACAAAATTAATCTCAAAATATTATTGGTCCACATTTTTGTACCATTTTGGTCAATTTTCAAATCAACTTTATTGAGGTATAATTTGAATACAATAACTTTCACACGTTGTAAATAGACATTTGCTTGAATTATAACAAATGTATACACTCATATAACCAAGACATCATTCACAAAATAGTAAATCTTCATTGTAATAGGAAGGTTTTTGTTTCCCCTTCTCAGCTAGTCACCTCCCACCTCCAACCCTAGGCAACCATTGATCTGGTTTCTAATCCCATAGATCAGTTTTGGTTGTTCTAGAACCTCATTTAAATACTTAAAGAGGGTACTTGTCTTCTTATTGCATTGAAAGAGCGCTCTATGTTTTGAACGTGAATCTTTTTTCTGATATATGTATTGCAAAATTTTCTCCTTAACTGCACCTTGCATTTTCATTATTTTAATAGTGACTTTTGAAGGGAAGAAACTTTTGACTTTGATGATGTCAAGTTTATATATATACTTCAAGTTTATATATAAACAGTTGATCCTTGAACAGCTGAACAACATGGTCTTCCTCTGCATGGGTCCACTTACACGCAGATTTCTTTTACTAAATACATACTACCATCCTATACAATCTGAAGTTGGTTGAATCCATGGATGCAGAACCTCGGATACAGAGGGTGGACGTGTGAAAACTTAGATATGGATTTTTGACTACATGGAGGGTCAGCACCCCTAAGCTCTGATGTTCAAAGATCAACTCTACATAGTTCTTTTATGGCTAGTGTGTTTGTGTCCTATTTTTAAAACTCTTTGCATATCACCAGGCCACAAAAATTCTCTCCTAGAAGTTTTCGTGCTTTAATTTTTGTATATAGGTCTACAATGATTTTTACTTATTTAATTATTTTTGTGAGACATGAAGGATCAGGTACATTTTGAATCCATGTGGATAAAGTTATTGCTGCTTCATTAAAAAAAACAAAAGCAAAACTGCTTTTCCCAGTGAATTATCCTGTTGCTTTTGTTGAAAATCAAATGAGCTTTAATGTGTTGGTCTATTTCCATACTCTCTTTTCTGTTTCGCCGATCTGTATGTCTGCCTTTGTGTCCATACCGCCCTGTCTTGATGACTGTTGCTTTGGCAGTAAGGTTTGAAATCGAGTAGTGCGTATCACCCCAATTGTTCTGTCTTCCTTTTTCTTTTTTTTCAAAATTGTCCTGGTTATTCTAGGTCCTCTACATTTCCATATCAATTTTAAAATCAGTTTGTCAACATCTACAAAAAAAAAAGGTAAGTACGTGTCTGGGATTTTAGTTGCTAAATCTGTATGTCAGTTTGGAGAGAAAGAGTATTTTGGGAAAGACGCTAAAAATTTCAGAGCCTCTGATTCTTAAACTAAAAAATTGGAAAAAAAAAAAAAAAAGAAAACTTCGGTGTGTGTCGTATAGATTAGGTAAGAGATTTTGCCAAATTCTTAACCTTACTTAGCACATAATAAATGATTATCATTATTATTATTACAATTATTATTATCCAAATAATGAGGCAGAACTTAGTACCATCAGGTATTTACTGAGAACCTTTTATTAGATGTTAACCGTATGGATAAAGAAAGGAATGTTCAGGTAAGGAAACGTCGTGCTCAAAACCACATAGCTAATAATTGGTGGACACAGGTTGTGAATCAAATAAGTCTTCTAATGCTGACACCATCCTGACTACAGTAAGTATTCAGAGAAAGACACGGGAGGAGTCAAGGAGCCAGAACTCAGAACAGGGATTCATTCTAAGCAGGACCAGGCCAGGGGCACCTTAGTTCTTTTCTGAGTTCACCACACTTTCCTTTCCCCTGTCCTCACTGGCCCCTCAGTCATCCAGAGAATTGTTTTGTCAGCTTTTCTACAATGAACCTAAAGTCTTCAGCACCAGTGGAGGGCTGGCTTTCCTGCCACTGGGTCAGCCAAAAGAGCTGGGAGCTCAGTCAGCACTCCATCTGCAACTCTGTCCCAAGCACCTCCTCTGCAGCCGCATGTGGGCTGGTCCTCCGGCCATTTCCTGACAGCCGACATGCAGTTGACAGAGACCGGGGATGTATGTTTTGGTGCAAATAACCCTCCTGCTTGGCAATACTTGCCTAGCTTGATTGTTTCCATTCTTCAGGATGACCTCATGTTGGAAGCTTCTGGATAATTTATAAAATTTGTCTCTCTCAGCCCTTTTTTGGCATCCTGTCTGTTTCAGGTGCTGCTTTTTAGCTAAGTTTAGTCATTGAAAGAATAGCACAACTGAATTAGCTGAGGAAGGCTGTGAAGTGAGAATGTTCAAGCCTGGCACACCCATCATCTTGCAGAAACAACTGAGTTAATATTTGAAAGGATATGTAAACATTTACGTGATGGTTTGGAGCCAGGTTTCAGCGGAATATTAATTTTTATGGACATACTAATAAACTTGTGCTACTTTAGGGTAAAATAAAAGGATGGGAGTAATGGAAACACTGACATATCCCTGAATGATTCTATTTAACTCAAGTCAAAACTATAAACACTTCACTGGCTAAAAGGTTTGGAATGAACTGGGTAAACTGTGGGAGATGTTTTCTAAGGAAAGATTTCAATAGAATGGGTTTTGTTTCTTAAAACCAGTTACCGATGCTAAATGTCATGCTGAAACAATGCCTTTCCCCAAGTCTGACACTCACATATTTCAACAGTGAGCAGTTTCCAGATGCTAATATTCTTGCAAAGGTAATGGCAATTGGAAATCTCAGCCCCTACTTTCAAACACCTTCATTCAAGGAGCTTCTTCTGACGTCCTGAGAGGTTCCCAAGAGCTTCAGGCCTTGGAGGAATATTCCTAACGCAGAGGGATGACTGACGTTATAGAAAAGCCTCAGGGAAGAAAATGGATCTTTGAACTTGAGGTAAATTTGAGCCTGCCCCTGAGGCACCAGAAAAGCCCCAGGAATGTTCTTTGAGTGTTTAGCGAATAGAGCATCACAGGAAACATATGGGTGACGGAGGGTGGTTCTAGGACACTTAGGTCAACCATTTTGGTTTAGTTCAGTGTCTAGGATTCAAAGGAAAGGAATCAAGGTTTGATTAAAACCAGCGTTTATTTTAAGTGAAGCCTAGGATTTGAAAAGATATAATCAACATTCTCCTTAGGGATCACCTTTTAAAGGCGTATTCTGGGGAGAAAAAAAGTGTGATATTGTTGCATTGTTTAGGAAGCCTACATGTAATTAGTTCAATTTGTAGCTTATTCACATCACAAACTCATTTAACAGTTATTTAAATATTTTGAGGGTTTTTTTGTTGTTTTTTTTTTTCACAAGGGCTACTCTCAAGCCATCTTTTATCCAAGCTATGCTTAGACAATGCATAGAAGGTCACATTCTCCAAATCCTGGAGAGGTAAGATTTTTGAAGTCACTTAAAAAAAATAAAATTTAAAAAAGCTATCCAGGCATATCTGAAACAAACTATCACCATATGTGGACCAAACATCTGGGAACACCTGTTGGAGCCCAAGCCTCCATTATTGTGTAGATATTGTACATAATATTCGAACATGAATTTAGTTATGAACACATGCCACTTAAGTGTGGTACTTTCTGTCATCTTTTAAATCAGAATGGAAGTTCAAATATAAGCACCAGGAGGTCAAGGAATTTAATTCCTTTGAGGTTCAGCTTCTTTAAAAATAAAAGATAAAACACTGTGTCCTCTGGGAGAGTATCATGAGACCAAAATAAGACAGCATATATTTTGCTTAGCATGGTCCACGACACGTCCTTAGCACCCCCGAAAACACAGTCATTTGATTAAAGCAAATAGGCTGGACTGTATTTTACTGTCATGAAGAATTACAGTATTTTCCACTTTTTATGAAGGTTTGGTTAGGGAGTGATTTCTTGAAGGGCAATCTATATCAGAGCACAGGATGGTAGAGCTATAGTGCAAATGTAGCTCCAGTAAACATCTTAACAGTGTGAGGAGATGTAGAAGTTAAAAGCACAGAGAGACTTGAATTTCAACCTCATCTCCATCACTTACTAGTTACTTGAAGCTAGTTAAGTGATTTGACCTGTAAGCAGGACTGTCTCAGCTAGAAAATGAATAGTTGTGGACTCTACTACACAGGGTGTTTGTAAGGATTAAAGGAGACATGGGGACTGCTCAGTAAATGCCAGCCATTAAGATAAGACATTGATCTTGGTTAAGTATTATAATATCTTTGCTAAAATAGAGGCTGCTTGTCCTCTGCCCTAAAAGTTGAAACTTCTCCGGGACCATTCTTCAAGTACTGACAAGCCTACAGAGAGGGGTATGTTTCTGGTGATTACTGGGATGGTTATTAAGATTGTCAGGTATGGTTTGGAGAACTCTCCACAGAAGGCAGAGGTCCATGATGGTGTGACTGAGCCCCTGCAAATCCTTCACGATTCCCACATGGGGCAGGGACATTGCTGTACTTCTTTGGATGTGTGTAGGAGTGAAGACAGCTGTGGGAGGCAGAGATCGAGAATGCTGAAGCAGGAAAAAGGACAGCCTGACTCTCAGACCACAGAGCTCATTTGTCTACTGAAGTCAAAGACCAGCTGACTGCAAAGCAGATGTGTCATAGCTCCAGTGAAATGAAGTCCTATTTTGTAGATGTGGAAAAGGAAAAAGGAACTTTCAAAGAGACCTATCTCATGTCTACCAGGGAGCTGCAGGTGTTGAAAGCTGTAGAATCTGACAGCAATCAAAATTAAAGCTCACTTAATCACATCGAGGGAGTGACCCCATGAACTTCATAATGGAGGGTTAGTTCATAATTTTTCACAAGCTTCTCCTGGCTGCATGTCAGGCTGTGTGTGCATAAGAGAACTTGTCTAGGTCACCCTTTCACTACTGCTAAGAGAGCCTCTGGTGGTTGGAGTAGAAGCAGAAGATTGACTGACATTTTATTGCATAAGATTTGTGTCAAATCCAGCTCCAATAATGCAGTAGTGTATCAGGCTCTGTCCACTTTATGATAGTTTTCACATGTTGTCACATATAGAAACCTGAGTTTTTCAATTTGATGGATATATATCTTTACGGCAATATCCAGCAAGATCTCAAAGGTTGTCCATGTGATCTGTGAGGTTTGGAAGCAAGACAAGTAGATACTTTATATTTGATATAAGTTATGTGTACATTCATCTCAATACAGTTCTAATTGACTTCATGAAGTTGACAATCTAGAAGTTGGTTCCAACTTTTCTTACCTCCAGCTAGGCTATTTCTCTTCACATCCTATTCCTAAGGATAAATATGGTTCTTTCTATCTGTATTTTTGGAATAACCCCCGAATACCCTCTCTTCAGCCAACTTGACAATTGAGATTGAAATAATTGCTTATTTTCCGGGATTCTAAGCCTGTAATCTTTTGAACATTACATAAATTCTTTTTCCTTATCTCTATTTTGCTCTTTTAATAGTTGGATGCTTTGAGGTGTAAGTAACAAATGTTCTAATTATCAGCCATTTAAACCATAAAGACATTTATCACCTCAGATGGAATGAAATTCAGGAAACGGGTGGTTTCAGACTCATTTCAGCAGCTCAGCCAAGCTTCAGCCTGTCACCTCTTGGACCCAAGATGGCTGCTGCTTCTGGCATCTAGCCCTCTTACAGCTGCTTAGAAAAATATAAAGGGAAGCTATTTCTTCTTGTGCATTCCTTTTAATCGATAGAGGAGAAATAAAGGAGAAAACATTTCCTAGAAGCCATTGAGTACATTTCCCTGAGGTATACTTTCCAAAATTGAGTAAGTGAGCTTTGGAGAAGTCTGAATAGTGGTCTCCAAAAGATATTTCCATGCCCTAATCCTGGAACCTACAAATCATACCTTATATAGAGAAAAGGTCTTTGCAGAGATAATTAAGTTAAACATCTTGAGTTTAAGAGATCATGGTTTATCCAGGTGAGCTCTAAGTCCAGTGGCAAATGTCCTTATAAGGAACACACAGGAGTATACAGTCATACCACCCTGAAAGTGCCCGATCTCATCTGTTCTCAGAAGCTAAGCAGGGTCGGGCCTGATTAGTACTTGGATGGGAAGAAACGCACAGAGGAAAAGAGGAGGAGGAGGCATTGTGATCACAGAAGTGATTTAAATTGGAGTGACATGGTTACTAGTCAAGGGATGCTCACAGCTACAGAAGCTGGAAGAGTCAAAGAACAGAGATAGAGAGAGAGACAGAATGGACAAAGAGAGAGATTTATTATAAGGAATTGGCTCACATGATTATGGAGTCTGAAAAATGCCAAGAACTGCAGGGTGAGCTGGTAAACTGAACACCCAGGGCATCTAATGGTTCAGTTCCAGTTCACTGGCTGGCTCAAAACTAGCAAGAGCTAATGCTTTCAGTTTGAGTCTGAAACCAGAGAAAAGGCCAAAGCTCCAGTTCAAAGGCTCAGGCAAGAAGAATTCTTAGTCAAGGGAGAGTCAGCCTTTGTGCTCTATTTAAGCCTTCAACTGATTGGATGAGGCCCACCCACATTCTGGAAGGCAACTCCTTTACTCAATCTACCCATTTAAATGTTAATTTCATCCAAAAACATTCTCAAAGAAACACCAGAATAATGTTTGACCAAATATCTTGGTGCTCTTTGGCTCAGTCAAGTTGACACATAAAATTAACCATCACAACTATATTTAGCTTTTTCAGAAGGGCCTTTATCACTTAGTAATATGCATTTACATTTCCTCCATGTCTTTTCATGCCTTGGTAGCCCATTTTTTTAGTGCTGAACTATATTCCATTGGATATACCACAGTTTATTTATCCATTCGTCTACTGAAGGACATCTTGGTTGCTTCCAAGTTTTGGCAATTACGAATAAAGCAGCTATAAACATCTGTCTGAAGGTTTCAGGGTGGACATATGTTCTTAATTTATTTAGATTAAGTAAGGAATAGAATTACTGGATGAAATAGTGAAAGTATGTTTAATTTTGTAAGAAAATTTTCTATTTTCTTAAGCCAACAAATTTGTGCTAATTTGCCGCAGCAGTCCTAGGAAACTAATACAACTATCCACATTTGCAATGAAAGAAAGATAGAAATTTGTCTCTACCATTTTTATCTTAATAGAGAAAACGGAATCAGCCCATAATGAAGAAAAATCTTAGACATCATCTTTGGCTAGAGAACCAACATGTCTAAAATACGCAGTTCTTTAAGAGGCTGGAAGGGTGGATTTGCAGGGTTTTTAACTACTTGAATTTTCCCTGATATTGTGTAGATTTTATTGTAGATTTTATTTTATTTGTGTAGATTTTATTCTAGCTTCAGAAGTTAGAGTCCTTTAATTAAACTAATAATAACCAGCACTTGTATAGCTTTGGAGTATAGAATGCATTCTTTTCCTGCAATAATTCATTAGTTCCTGATGACAGTCCTGAGGAACAAACGTAACTACTGTGTTTATTGGGTGGAGAGCAGTGGAATGTAGTACCTAGAAGCATCGACTATGAGCACGAGCTCTAATGTCTACCTGGGCCATGACACTTCATGTCCCTGAGCCTCAGTTTATCATGTACAAAGTGGATCTAATATTAATACCAACCCTGTCATTATGAGAATTAAATTGGATTACAAATATACATGGGTTAGGGCATAGTAAGCTGTCAATAAATGTTCATGGCAATTATCATTATTGTTGTATTTATTTTGGTAATAAGAATTTATCATTTTTTGTATTATTGTATTATCATTGTTATTGTATATGAGAAAACTAAGGCTGAGAAAGATCACTTCCATGGATTAAACAGTTATAAAGGGCAGGAATTCTGGCTCCAAATCCTTTTATTATGCTGTCTCTTATATCAGGAGGGTAGAATATGTATTTAAATCTTTATAGAAATTGGAATCTTTGTCTTAAGTGCTATCCAGGGGAAACCTATCACACGCTATGCATGAAAAGAATGTAGATCAGTACTCAAGACTGAGTAAAGCTCTGGTGTGAGCTTTCATGTACATTTATAAATATTCCATGAAAACAGTGTCATTTTGATATAGTCTGTGTTAAAAAATAAGGAATTGGCCTGGGACAAGTCATAGCATGTGTTGTTTTATTTCCCTTCCCCAAAGACATTTAATACTTTGGGCAGAAGACTAGGAAAAGATTGTGCAAATAAATTATAGTGGTGGAAAACACATGAACATGTTTAAATACATATGCCTAGCCATATGTACGGAATTATAGATTTACTTTATTTTTATTTTCAGGACTGCAAGTACTATCATTTTACAAATACCATGAGACCCACCATGGTGACTTTTAGGAGGAGGAAACAAACATATACTGAGGCATTGGGCTCTGTGCTTTTCATATACACATTCATTAAACAGTCAAAATAGCTCTGCAAGAATCCATTATTTTTCACTTTATCAGTGGGGGTATCGAGGCTCAGAGAGCTACTGTGATTTCTCAGTAAGTTATTCAACTATTAACAGCAGAATAAAGACAGATTCAGATGTTGTGACTCAAACCTTGTGTTATGTTGACAATACCATTTTCCTTGGAAAGAAATGTGGATGTTTTGTCGAACAAATTTATCCTGTAAAACACCTTCGTTAAACTGGAATGAGAATGAAGGGAAGCAAAGGCCAGAGAAATCTAATTGCTCCACGAAGCTGTGCTTTCATTCCTGAGCTGAAGTCAACCCTGCAGTTCCACTTAGCAGTCAGGGTTTCAGGTGATGGGCCAGGAGTGAATCTGGGCTTTGTTTCTGGATGGTGGCCACAGGGAGCCTTGCTGGAATTTTTCTAATATTTTATGCCAACTTAAACAAACTTTGGAGGTTCAGAAGAGTATTCCATGGATCTGAGAGCAGTGGAAAACCCACAATGCTTTTAAAAAAAATTACTTTAGAAAGGACGACATCAAAATATGAAAACCTGAATTTTCTACTATCATATGTAATAGATGTTATCTTCCCAAAGGAGAAAGAAGGGAATCTATATGGTTCGATTACATATAGATCTAGCAAGATGCACACAGATTTTTACTATATAAAAATGATCTAATTTATCATTTTGACTACTTGTTTTATGAATGTTTTAACATAATTATCAGATAATCATTTGTACAAAAATGAAAATTAAAGGTGTTGCCATGACCCAAAAAGTAAGAAGTAGACTAGAAAAATTATTTCATCCATTTGTGCAGATAAGTTCAATGGTATAGTTTTCCAACCCCAAATTATCAGAATATAGAAGAAAATTACTAGAGTTTTATTGATTAACTAGTTCTTTACTATAGTAACTTGCTTACTGTGTGTTTTAGAGTGTTTAATTATGACTTTACTGAAGCTTAAGTATATCTGACTTAAAAGAACTTGGGAAAAAAGTGAATTTAACTAGAAATCACACACACACAAAGTTAATGAAGCTGAAACAGCTGATACCCAATTGACACTCTGTGCTTCCAAACAATAATTATAATCAACTAAGTCTTGGTGGGACACATACAAAGATCTGCCTGTAAATTGATTAATGCTGATGTTGGAGTAAAGAGAGTGGAAAATAGAGACATTTGAAAACGTTTTCTAAAATGCCCCAGATATTTTGGATTTCAGGTATACAGATTTCCGACTCTTGTTTCTAGGTTTCAAACTTTAACCTACATATGAATCACTTGCAGATCTTATTAAAATACAGTTCCTGATTCAGTAGGTTAGAGATGGGGCCAGTATTCTTCATTACTACCCAGCTCCTAGGTAATACCAGTGCTGCTGGGACTGACCAGGCTTCCCAGTTTGCCTAGAATTGGGGAGTTTCTTGGAACATGAAGTTCCAGATACTTAGTCACCCTATAGGACATTTTAAATCAAATATAGTAGATTATACCTGAAATTCAACAGAAGAATTTCTGACCATGCTTAGGTATTTGTTCTTAAATGAGAGCAACAGCCATTCCCATAGATGTATATGACATTGCATTAAAATTCATCTTTCCTTGAAGAAATGTCCTATATAAACACAGATACCTTGACTGGGTCTGATCTAACTTACGATTCCATCTCTGACCTAGGTCTAATTTTATTTCTTATCAGGCTTTTTTTTTTTTTATCAAGGAAAAACATTACAGTTGTAATGATTAACAAGGATATTTAATAGGAATGTATAAATGGCCTTTAAAAAGATATTATCATGTTACAAATAAATTAATATGCCTAGAAACTAACAGCATTATGTTCTCCGTTATTTACCTAGTTTGAAAAATTTAATGCCCTAAAATGGAAGATAAAAATTCTATTGATCTTTCCACCCCCCAAATCAGCAAGGAGGATGATGTGCACATGGGGACCCTCAAGAAAGCGTTGCTCAGTGTCTGCTTCCACTTAAAATGAAGCTCTATTTACCTAGGAAAGAGTGTCACTTCCAACCTCAAAATGAGAAAAGCTCACATAAACTGCATTCACATGACTTCTTGAGCTTATTAGAAAGTTGAGATTGTAAAACTGCCAAATTACCTGAATTCCAAAGACAGCCAAGCTCCTCCAACAAGAGATGATACATGAAAATTAGAGGAGAACATAGTGTACATGGGGCACTCACCATCTCAGTGGCCAGGAGGAAACTGGCTAAAATGTTAAATTTTTGAAGGACAAAATCTAAAATAACTGGGGTCCCAGACACAGAGGGAGCTCACATTTACTTTCAGGCTTGTTTCCATAAACGTCTACTGATGAGAATGATTAAGGGCAGCACAGGGAAAAATAGAAGCCCCTTTGGTAAAGCAGACCTGCAAGAACCAATCAGCTGCTGCTGTAGGAGAGTTAAGAAATCCACCGTTTTCCCCAGAAGTTTTCTCATATGAAGTGTCTAAAGGAGAAAGAGGACTCTGTCACCCCTAAGACACAGGCAGAGACCACTGCAGTGGCAGGATAGAAGACAAAGCCTCAATATCTGATGAGAGGATAGAAAGGCAACCTGGGTCCAGGATCCTATACTGACACCAAGAGGAGATCAGCTACCATAGGGGCAGTCAAAGGATTCCCACCCAAACCAACCACAGATAGAAGAGGTTGGCACTATTGATAGAAGGGCAGGGATAATGACAAAACCCTAACCCCAGTTTCAGACACACACGGCTTATCTAACCCAGGGGATGCTCTAGGATAATAGAGAACCTTCCATGTTCCCACCATAAACTTCACACAGAGGAAAAATAAGTTTTTCCCTGGGACAGGGGAAGAAATCTGGATTAAGTCACCCCACCCATGGCAGAAGTACAGAGATGATTAAAAACTAAGGCAAAACACAAACGCTAAGGAAAATGCCCTGACATCCCCACCCCCAACCTAATCACAAAATCAAGCTTCTGATAGAAGAATTTGAACCCTGTAGTCACTAAAGGTAATGTCTGAGTTGACTCAGTCATCGTATTAGTGGCCAGAAAGAAGTGTAACTATTTCCACATATAAATAGTGTTTATCTGTGTCTCTACTGTGATGTTTATCATTCAAAAATATGATAAGATGTATCAAAAAGCAAAGGGAAACTCATTATCAAGAGACAGTAAGTGTGTAGAAAACCTGAACATTAAACACTATAAACCAACTCGACTCCATTGACATTTATAGACCACTCCATACACTACAGCAGCATACATATTTTAGATATGCACATGGAACATCCACAAAGGTAAGTCACATTCTGGGTCACAAAACAAATCACAACACAATTAAAAGTATTGAAACAATACAAAGTATGTTCTCTGAAAATGATGACTCAAACAAAAAATGAACAAAAATTTCTGGAAGGTCAGGAAATAATTAGAAACTAAACAACACAATTTAAATAACCTATGGTCAAAGTTGAAGACATGAGGAAAATTAAAAGATATTTTGACATAGACTAAAAGCGAAGGGATGGAAAAAGTTATTCCATGTAACTGAAAACTGAAAGAGAGCAGAGGTTGCTATACCTTTATCAGACCAAACAGCCTTTAAGTAAAAACTGTATCAAAAGACAAAGAAAAGCATTATATAATAATAAAGAGGTCAATTTATCAAGAGGACATAACCCTTGTAAATATACATGCAGCAAACGTTGGAGGACCTAAGTATATTAAACAAATATTAACAGACCTGAAGGGATAAATAGACATTCTTACCATATGATCCAGCAGTTGCACTCCTTGGTATTTATCTGGAGGAACTGAAACTTCCATCTGCACAAAAACTTGCACAAGGATGTTTACAACAGCTCTGTTCACAATTGCCAAAAATTGGAAGCAACTAAGATGTCCTTCAGTAGAGAAATGGACAAATAAATTGTGGCATATCCAGACAATAGAACATTTTTGGGGACTAAAAAGAATTCAGCTACCAAGCCATAAAAAGACATGGAAAAACCTTAAATATATATTACTAAGTAAAAGAAGCCAATCTGAAAGGGCTACATACTATATAATTCCAACTACATGACATTCTGGAAAAGGCAAAACTATGAAAGCAGTAAAAAGGTCAGGAGTTGGGATCAAGGGTAGGGATGAATCAGCAGAGGATTCTTAGGGCAGTGAAAATATTTTATATGGTATTACAATGATAGACACATGTCATTAAGCATTTGTTTAAATCCATAGGCTGTGTAACACCAAGAATGAACTAACATAAACTATGGACTTGGGGTGATTATGATGTGTCAGTGTGGCGCCATCCGTTGTAATCGTTGTACCACCGTGGTGGGGGATGTTGATAATAAAGGAAGTTAAGTAAAGGCAGGGAAAGGAGGCATATAAAATCGTCCTCTTCAGTTTTGCTGTGAACTTTAAACTGCTCTAAAAATTGCCTTATATAAATACTTATATAAAGATCAATAACTACAGTGCTGTGGCAAGTTGGAGCCCAGTCAGGTTTGGTCTTAGGCACTGACAGAGTGGGGAATGCTTGGGTCCAGTGAGATGGATGGATACCAGAGGTTCAGGAAGGTCCTGCGTGGCATTTCCATTCGTGCCTGACGAGTGATGTCTGAAATGTCATCCAGAAATCTATTAGTTATCTACTGCTGCATAATAAATTACTCAGAACTGTAGCAGCTTAAAAGAGCTCGCGTTTACTGTCTCATAGTTTCTGTGGCTCAGCAACCCAGGCTTAGCCTAGCTGGGTCGCTGGCTCAAGGTCTCTCACCAGACGGCACTCAGGGTATCAGCTGAGGTGGCAGTCACCTCTCAAGACTTAGTCGGGGAGTATTCACGTTTACGCTCACTCATGCAGCTCTTGTCAGGGCTTGGGTTCTCGCTGGTGCTTGGTCTTGGCAGACATCTGTTCCTTGCCACGTGTGGCATTTCCACAGAGTAGTTTGCAACATGGTAGCTGGCTTCCCTCACAGAAAGTGAGGCAGACAGCAAGAGAGACCAAGCAAACTGGAAGCCAGGGTCCTTTTGTAATCTGATCTCAGAAGTGACCTCCCATAACTTTTGCCATATTCTGTTTGTTAGAAACAAAGTCACGAGGTCCAGCCTACGCTCAAGGTCAGTAGTGCGAGGAAATGAAAACCAGCATGGAAGAATTATTGGGAACCACCTTAGAATTTGCTTGCCACAAAAAGAAAGGGAGTTTTAAAGACAAGAGTTAGAAATGAGATTTAAAATAAGGTCCATGGGCAGAATAACCATGGCACTTCATTGTTCTTCCAGGTCCACACTGTTACCTGATTTTATAAAACTCTTCTTGACCTCCCCTGCCTCTCATCACATAAGGAAAGGTAAGCCATTCTCACTTTCCCGTAGGGCTTAATGCCCACTCTGTCCTGCCTGGTACTTGTTAAGCTGACTTGCAATTATTTGCTGGCATGCCTGTCTCTTCCCCTCATACGTGAGAGGCTCATGAGGGCAAGAGCTGCTCCTTATTGAGCTTGCCTTTGTTCCGTGAGTATTTGTTGAACTAACTGAAGCTGTGACTTTCTGATCACTGAGTATTTCTTGGAGGACAGATGGAGGATATTGACTAGCTAAAGGTTAAACAGGAAAAGTTAGAGTTAGAGGGTTTGAAGGAACATGGCGTAGAAGTGGCTGACGGCCGTATTCAGTCCGGGGCTGGGAGACTATTTGCTCCCCAGATCCAGTCTTTGCATGTCTCCCTCTCTCCTCTGTGCTCCAGGAGCCTAAAACTAAGGGGCCATAGTGGACACTCCTTAACCTCTAGCTTCTCGTTACGCTCTGCCGATGGGAGGCACCGGCAGGAGCCCAGAGACGGGGAGACAGTGACGTAGGATGTTCATTTCCTTGGCCGGTTCCCTGCCAGTGTTCCACACGCTGCCTGTGCTCTTCTACCAAGGCCTTTCCCTCCATACGGCTGCCTTCTGGCTTCCAGTAAGACTTCTCTGCCCTGGTCTCTTCCAGTCAGTAGAGTCCCAGATCCCCAGCTCTTACTGGCCAGGTGAACACATTAGATCTCGTCATGTTCTCTCAACCCTGCCTACACTTCCTAAATTAGTGATTTTATTAATTTCTCCTCAAACCACTCAGTTTGAGTTAGCCATCTATCTCCTGATGGAACTCTGAATGTAGAGAGCCAGCCTATTCTGTAATTAATCACAGCAAAAAAGAAAAACCATTAAAAACAAAACTGCTGTTGTTGGTTTATATGGAGTCTAAAATAGTGAACAAAACAGACATGGCCCTTGGCCTCACGGAACTTAGGAGCAAGTCATTACCTCTTCAGTCCTATCCAGACATTGGTGATTAGTTGGTTGGTTTTTTTTTTTTTAAAGAGCTAGTTTTTAAATGCTATTAGTAAGACTGAATGTGAAAAAGGAGACCTCTTTAACTGCAGGTAGATTATTTCAAACTAAGTGAAAAGGAGGAGGAAGTTTGTTGCGACCCATGACTTGTGACAGCAAATGCCGCAAGTGACAATAGTCAGTTCACTGCACCCTGAGGAGAAAGTAAAAAAAGAGACTAAAAGTCAGCCTAGAAAATTGTGTTTAGGTATATAGTGGGTCAGGCAAGTACAATAAAACATTAGAATCATGACTAAAAGTTACTGAGCACTAAGTTCCAAGTACTAAAAACTTTACATGTCTCATTGTACTTAATCCTTACAAAATACTCTGGGGTAGGCACACCTTACCCCAGCTTTAAAGATGGGGAAATTGAGCCATGGAGGAATTAAGAAGCCTATCCAAGCAGTCGAGGAGTGATAGATCTGAGTCTAAACCCAAGATCCATCCTCTTAACCATGACTCTAAATTCTATCCTTCATTCTGAAAGAGTTAATGCCAACTCTTGATTTAAGAGCCCAAATTGTGTTGGAGAATCGTGATTTCTCTCTCTCTCTCTCTTTTTTTTGACTCTACTTACTGGCAGAGTAAAACACATGGAAAAAGAACTTGCCCCCATTAACCGTCCTCAATTCTTTCCCTTACTTCTAGTCCTGACAATTATCTATCAGCAGTGCTGGGTCCGCCCTGCCAGACCAAAGCCTTAAGAAATCCTTCCCGCTGGTCGGTTCCAAATTGACTTAGTGACCCTTCAACACCTTTTCCACAGCTGGACTGTGTGGGATTTCTTGCTCTCAGTCCCTTTAGGATTTGCACATTTTGTTTTTATTCACATTGCTCATGGCCAGAAGCAAAACCATCCTACTTACCACTTCTTTTGTGTAGATCTCACATTTTTTCACCTTCCAGTTAGTGACGAGGGGGAACTTCGTTAACATGTAGCAAGTCTGGGTTGCCTGTCATGCACCATGGCTCTTGCTTAGTTCCAGTTTATGAAGAGTTTAGAACCATATATTTTTTTCATGGTACCAAGGGATTAATAACAAGAAAACTGGCAAGAAGTTGCAATCTGCAAGCTGCAACCAATATGAGTTGATGTAATCCAGATGTGAAAATCTCCCTACACTATCCCGTGCCCACCACATGCTAGGTGTGTTAACTTGGTAAACTCAGAGCTGGTAATTACATTTATTTGGAGACATATGGCCTCTGCCTCCACCCCTCTTCCTTTTCCCACTTTGAGGGTAAGAGTGATTTGGAATGTATTTTCACACTTACTAAAAAGGATGTGGAAATAAAACTTTAATTACTGGAAAAGCTATTAAGAAGAAAGTATATTTTATTCTTCCAGAACCATGAGTTTTTTTCAGGACAGAACTATCAGACCTCTTCAGTTGCCACAACCCCAGGATTCAACGGAAACCTCACAAATTGGGCAGGTTACCCGCCCATCACAAGTGGTGACTTCGATTGAGGGATGGAATGTTCTAAGACACGGCTCATCTGTTGGACAGTTTGGATCTAACTGGGCTGAAGAAATTTTTTTTCCCAATTGTCCTGCTCCTGTTACCATGGCTGCACAACAAATCACCCTAAAACTTAGTGGTTTGAAACAATAATAATAACTTATTATTTCTCACAATTTTGTGGATCAGGAATCCAGAGGCAGTCCATGTGGTGCTTTCTGACTTCAGGTCTCTAATGAGTTTGTAATGAGACAGTGGCCGGGGCTGGGGTCATAGTGAAGACTTCTTCACTCACACGTTTTGAAACCTGCTCTGGGAGGATTGGAGGCGAGCACAACTGGGGCTCCTAGGGCATCTTTCTATGTGACCCCTTCACCTGTTCTCGCTAGTATGACAGCTTGTTGACTTAGTGTTCTGAAGGTGCATGTCCAAAGAGGGGCAGAGCCAGGCTAGGAAGATACAATGACACTTCTGTTATGCACCATTGGTTGAGGGAGTTACCATGGTTCATCCAGTTTAAAAAGATCAGGGAAGCACATGAACCCTGCCACTTGTTGGAGGTCTACCAATGTCACATTGTAAAATGGGTGTGTAAAGTCAAATTCACGTTTTGTGGCAAGACAAGAAAGATTTAAATATAAGATTTTTTTTCTTTCCTTTGGCCTCCTCTTTCCCCGATACTGTATATCTGCATTATACATCGACCAAACCTCTCCCATTGACAGGAATATCTGCTCAATCATAAAAAGCAACATTCTCCCGCCATCAGCAAGACAACTTCTTAAAAGATGACATTCCTTCTCGGTCTTGTAAGGGACTTAGATCTGGATTGTGTACACTGTCAGTAATACGTCATCTAATATATAGCCCTCTGTCTCAAAAAGCTTACATAACTGTGCTTTGACTTCTAATGGGCAGAGCAGTTCTCGGAGCTTTCTGAGATGCTGCGCCCAGGTTATCACCCTCAACTTGGCTTGAATAAAGTTTTTCATTTCTCTCTTAGATGGACTGATTAACTTTCATCCACAGATGATGGTATGGTCATCTTTGCAAACACAACCTGCCACATCACTCCAGGAGCTCTGTCTCTGAAAAAGTGTCAACAGCATCCTACTTATGAAGGCTGCCTTTTAATAGCTGACATCAGAGCCAAATGGTTAACTAAGGATTGTTAAATCAGTTAGAAGCAGGGTTTAGATGTTCAGTTTTTAGAATGCAAGGGTGAGGCTAATCGGGGGTAGAGTCCAGCTCAACTTCCAATGAGGGAATCTTTGAGCTTCCATGGTTATCTGAGGATCATGGTTATAATGAAAACGGGAAATAAATTAATGCTATAATTACCTAATTATCATAATCATTAATTGAGCAAACACTTATGTCTCATGTATCAACACTGAAATTGTTGTGGGAAAGACAAATAAGACTGTGTTTATTTCCCTGAAAGTGGAACAGCAGGGACTTAAATTCAGAACCCCGTGTTCTTTTCACCAATCAGATTAATTTGTATGAATTTCACAAAATAACATGATGCTAACATAAGACATTGGAAAGACTCTGAAGACTCTAAATCTCGCATGAGTTTGGAATGGGGGTTGGTCAGAAAAGATCAGGCACTCAGAGATCACCAGCATTTTTTTTCTGTAGATTCATACAATGGAACTTGAAGCAGGAACTTGAATAAAGTGTAAATATGCAGCAAAGAGGAAAGGTGAGGAGAATGGCAGAACCAACAGAGAAAAGACAAGTGTGTACACGTTGTGTTCTGAGAACAAAGAGTAGATGCCAAGCCATCTTCTGAGTGTGACATCAGCATTCAGCCTTTTCTTTTAAAGTCAACATTCACATTTTTTAAAATAAAAAATCACATTCTTGTTTTAATTTATTTGGTAGGAGAAAGTACCTATATCCTTATGAGAAAAAAAAAAAGATACAGCCATTCCATTAGAAAAGAAAGTTAAAGATTGTAATGATGCTTTTAACAAACAAGCATTAAAAAATGCTTAGCTTTTTTCCCCTTTATTTCTTAGTTTTCCCAGTGACAGCTGTTGCTCTAAATTTATCATTTATTTAAAACACGTATACAATATATTACACTAGTAGAGAGTAAGTAGAGAAATCATAGTTTTTTTCCTCGTATTTTATCTACACGTAAACATGGAGACCTTATTTCTTTAAGGTTAAAAAAAATCTGTGCCAATCAGTTTGGATGAACGTGGATATTCATAATAACAATATCGATTACTACTTATTGAGAGTCTGTGTTAAGTTAGGTTCTTTGCATAAAAATAGCTCAATTTTAAACTGTAACCCTATAAAGTAGCTAGCATAGTTTCCTTTTATAGGTAAAACTAAAGTACAGAGAAGCTAAACAGGCTACCCAGAGTACTGATTTGCCACAACATTGTAAAATGACTATAACACAATAAAAAAAAGTTCATATATATATAAAAAATTAACAAAATGGAAAAAAAAAGAAATAAGAAGAAAGTATGACAAAATATTGGAAAAATGACAAATATGACAGAACTCAACAGAGCTGGGTGGTAAATGTGCTGCTTGTCATAAACTTTTCTGTATATTTGAAACCCTTCATATTTTAAGAAAACCATTCAAGAGTTAAAAAAAAAAAAAAAGGCAATATTTGAACCTGAATCAGGTGACTCACTCCGAGACCGCGCTTAAGTATGGAAGAGTTGACATGCTGAGTCATTGTTCCCGCGGGGAGGTCGTTTTCCCTGGTGCAGCCAAGTACCACCTGCTGGCTAACATCAATCATTAACCCACTGGCCCTGGCTTTTCCATTTACTAGCTGTTTAGACTTGGGCAAGTCAGTTAACCTGTTACAAAGTTTACCTTATTAAGATTGAACGAGAAAATTCACACGAACTAATTGTGCAAATGGTTATCCTGGAGTAAGTGATCAATAAAAATGCTGCCACGGCTATTACTCTTACTATATGAACACTGCTTTACTATTACTTTGCATTTATACAATTGCTGGCTTGTATTAGAGGTACAACCTGATCTAGGAGCAAACCAGAGCCCTCCCAGGAAACCTGAGTTTGTCATTAATAAATGGATCTATGTTGATGATCTAGCCAATGATCTACAACTCTGTAGCCAGACCTCAGTGCCAGCTCTTAAAAGGACAGAAGCTATAGAAAATAACTGTCCATGGAATTGGTAGCCCTTATTTTCAGTCTTATCATATAATGGGCTGACTACCCTTAAGAACAACTGTGATTCCTCGTAACACATCTTTCTTTTATACCATTTGAGGCAACTTGAAAGAGTGATTGTTAGCAGAAGTTTTTTTTTTTTTTTTTTTGGTGCAGAACAAGATAAAATATGACTAGGAAAGGTAAATTCCCTAATATGTTTATTTAAAGTACAGAGAACTACACTTCCAACCAAGAGGAAAATAATTTCTTGTCCTTAAAATTAGAGTTGCCAGATAACATTCAGGACTCCAGGTTAAATTTGAATTTTGGATAAGCAGCAAATAATTTTTTAGTATAAATATGTCCCCAAATATTTAATGAGACTTACTGATACTTTTAAAGCAGCATTAAAAAAAAAAAGTCTTAAATTCAAATTTCATTGGATTTCCTATATTTTTATTTGCGAACTCTGGTAATCCTCCTTAAAATGGTCACAATCAGTCATTATCCAATTGGCTCAGGCATTTTCACACTTTCCAACTTCACATTGGAGTTTGAGGCAGTGTGTGAAGCCAGGCTTTGGAACATGGAACCCCAGTCTGAGTGTGATGCCAAGCAAATATTCATCTGAAGTGTACATACTCAGTCCAACCTCCCACTCTTATCTCCTGGATGCCCTAGCATGTATCCTGTATTTCTGTTGAAATGTGAGATGTTGATTTTCTAATCCTAAATTTTCCTTCCTTCATCACTCATCTTTTTTTTTCCCTGGAACAACCTTCCGTGTCAGTCTACTCATCAAATTCCTAAATACCCTTTAAGAACCTATTAGAAATGGCTAATAGACCACCTACCCAGGGCATAATGTTAGGGACCAAGAATGGTTTTTACAGTGGAGTGTCATCAGAAGTGAGGTATTTTATTTTGGGGCCAGGCTGATCAAGAAGAAAGAGGGCTTTCTCCCCTCATCTCTCCACTTTTGCCATTTAGATACAGACAGGCATAAAGATATTGGAGGCCATGTGTTGTAGAGGGAGGAGCCATGGGATGGAAGCACCCTGCGTTTCTGAATTATGCTTCTGAGGAAAGATACCTGATGATCAGACACATGCATTTGAAATTTTATGAAACCAAGACATGCACTTGTATTGTTTTTTTTCTTATTTTGCTATTATTTAGTGTTGTCTTAACTAATATAGCCCATAATGAACCATAACCTATTCTATGAAGCTTTTATCCATGATTAAATAAGATCATCATCAGACACCAAATATAAATATAAATGACCCAGATTCTGCACTTGAGTTCACTGTCTAGTGTGAAAAATAGGCATGCAGCAATAATAAGGTGTAAGAATTGTTGAGTTCTATACGTTAAGTACTATGCTACTTTTTCCGTATTATTTATTTAATCCTCATAACAAGCCTGTTAGAAAGATACTATTATTATTATTCCATTCTACTGATGAGGAAATGGTATCAGAATAGAGAATTTCTTAAGATTTTTGAGCCAAACATTCAAAGATGCTTAAGAAATTTGCTGAAAATAACTGTGGGAACCAGGTTTTAATGCCAGGCAATGTGACTGTGGAGCCTCAGTGCGGAATCAGTCCTGAGAGTCAGCATGATCAATGTTACTGAGCAGTAAAGGAAGAGGACAAAGGAGGAGCAGCGGGTTCTTTGAGGACAGGGATGCCCAGGTGGCTTTCTCGGAAGAGGTGATTCTTGAGCTGACTCTGAAAGGAGGAAGTGCTATCAAATCATGAATCCTCCTATGTCATGCTAAGGAGTTTGTATCTACCCAGAGGGTGGTGAGGAGTCATTACAGAGTTAAGAGGAGGAGTGACAGGGTCAGCCTCACACTCTCCCAGGTTTCCCCAATTTTTTTTTTCCAGAAAATACCCAGACGTGTGCTATGATGCCAAGTACTTGCTTTTTAAAGCACTGAAGGAATTGAATTCCTTTATGTAGACTTTTCTGGAAGGAATTCACTTGTTCTGAACTCTTTGTGCTTTTTGTTGTTGTTGTTGCTTCCTTTTCACTGCCGGCGCTCTGAGAAAACATTCCAAAATGTTACCATGTCAATATTCTAATCAGACCTATTATGAGAACAGCATGCTATATGAGTAATAGAAAAACAAGATTGTAAACTCTGCTTCAAAGACTTCATGTTGCTCTTGGCTGTAACTGGGGAAAAGGCTTGAAGCAGGCATAAGAAATACAAAAGTACAAATGCTGCTTCAAATAGAACAGTGATTGAGTAGCATGGTTAGACCTGAAACAAACATTAAGATTGCTTCCCATAAGAGTGTCTGACACACAGCAGGCACTCAATAAATATACATGAAATGAATGAAGACCGAGAGAGATGTTTTCCTTTCATCTGTACTGGTGCCAATGGATACTAATTGCTCAGAACATTCTTCATAATTGTGTATTTTAGGTTGAAAGGAATCAGGTGGCTGAGCAGGGATCAATAAATTTCTTATCCAGAGTTAGCCTTCCAACTCTCTCATCCACCAAAATTGGGAATGAAACCTACAGGGTCTCTATTAGGCCTAAGGACAATAATTTTGCTCTGTAGGAGAGGCTTCAGCTCTCACATTTGGCCAAGATGGTCAAGATTACCTGAATACATTGGATGTAGAACACGGTACTGATGAAATCAGCATTCAGGGCTTGTTCACTGTATGAACCATTTGATTTTTCTGTGCTTTGGCACATCGTAGGTATTCAATAAATGCTCATATACTGAAATAATAAAAGAGAGAGGACTATAAGGTGTTCGGTTGGGACGAACAACTTAATATACTCAACCATGTAGTTTTTCCACAGCAATCAAGAGGAATGAATACAACAATTAAGGACAAGAGAGGTGAATAAGACAATATGTTGTAGATGACATTGGTGTCAGACAGATAAGGAGTGTTCAAATGTTGGTGTTGCCTCTTACTTGTGGTATGACATTAAGCAAGTTGCTTGGCTTTTCAGAGCTTTTTTTCCTCTGCAAAATGTAAATAATTTTACCTGCATCATAATGTCATTTGAGGATTAAATTAGCTAAAATAAGTAAAGGAGACACTTGATAAAAGTCAGTCAGCTAGAAGGTATTTGGTTTGAGGACATTGACCCTTGAAGACAGGGCTGATAATCTGCAATAACTGACTAATTAGGTCACATGTATTATTCACGGCCAGCATCTATTGTAATTGATTAGATCCACTACGTACCGCTGCTAAATATTTTGCCTCTCACCTCTGCCTGAAGAAATGATCATATCACAGCATGCAATAAGTCAATAAATCAATACACTTAATTATGACCTCAGGTCATCAAGCAAAGTGCAGAGCGATATTCAAAAAGGTTCTAAGAAGAAAGTCAGGAATACTTTTAAAGAAAGATCTGGATCCTCTTTGAACAATTATTTATTTCCTGCAGATCAAGTGGTTAGTCCTGATTTATGCAGACAGTTCACTTGCTAGAAGACTGAAATCCCTGCTGAGTCTAGATCGATGAAATGTTCTTGTAGTAGCTGTGCCTCATTAGCTCTTGGAGAAATTTGCTCACAGGAAGGACACGGGTTCAGATAAAAGGAAGCCTTGTAAACAAGAGTGTTTCGTTGAGAAGAACTAAATATTGGAGTGCCAAGGCAAAGACTCCTAAAAACAGCACTGGGGTGTGGCCTTCAGACAGTGGCTTTGCCTACAGAGCTACCCCAGCCAGGTCTTATGTAACAGGGGGCCTCTCTAAGTCCAGCAGGAAACCCTACGTCCAGACGACACCCTGCCTCCAGACGCTGCCAGGTAGCAGTCTGACTGCCTCCTTTCTTCTTCCTTCCCCATGAAAGAGAGACCAGGAGCAGATTTTCCCCTCACAGCCTGAATTCATTAGGTTTATTTTTTTTTCCTTCCCAACCATGCTGTGGAGGTTGAATTGCCCTCATTCATAAGTTGACTCCAGACCAAGAGAAAGAGACAGCGAGATCCAGCTCTTGCACCTAATAAAATGTGTCCGCTGAAAATCACGAGCGAAAACTGGATGCAAGATCCTAAATAACCTGGGTCCTCAGGAACCCATACTGGAGTACCAACACTTTTTACAGGTTTAGAGGCATAAAGATACTTTGGGCTTAGCATAAAAACAAAAAGCAAAAACAAACAAAAAAGTACCTCCTGCTCTCCCTGGATCATCATTTCATTCCTGGTTCCAGATGGTTCTCAGGGGTTTCTCTGTCTGTTTGTTTTTGTTTTTTCCACACCAAACCAACCCCTGGCTCTTCAAGGAAAAAAAAATAGAATTGAAAAGCTTAAATGTGGATCAGAGGCAAGAGTTTGAGAATCAGATTGGTTTCAGCCAGAGCCCCGACTCCCTTCTTCTCGAAGTTGTCTCTTCCCAGTACTGCTCACTAACTAGTACTGTTCATAATTATCTGCTGTCATGATGCTATTGCTTTTGGCAATAAACACTTAGCACATTGCTACTGGTTTTTGCCAAGACAGCATGCCCCACTCGGATTTATGGCCTAGGGGATGCAAGACTAATTTTCACAGCATACTTCATTCCATAAGAGAAAAGTGATTAAATAAAAAGCCAGCTCTCTCACCACATCCATCCCCCTTCCCCCCCGCAGATCCAGGACAAGCTGCAGAATATACAATTGGAAATGAGAAGGGCAGAGGCTAAATGGGACTTGAGTTTGAAATCTGATTTGAAGTCTATTTTTCCTGTCAGGATGTATTCCCTGTTGTTCTTCAAAAATGAATAAATAAATAAATAAACCAGAGGCAAAATCATAAATAAGATAGAAACAATAGAAATTTCTTAACACCTGATCACCCACCCCCTATTTGTGTCTTTTGGTTCCCCTGTTAATCCCCTCTGCACCCCTAAACAGCCATCTTATCCAAGTCAACATGGCAGAGAACACAAGAGGCCTTAGAATCAGAAGGACATGGGTTCAAATTCACTAAATCTCCTTGAATCTCAATCTCTCTATTTTAAAATAAGTTAATAGCTTGCATAAGAACATCTTTTTTTTTGTGGCTAGTATGAGGGAGGGATATCTTTTCTTTTATCTTTAAGGGAGGGTTAAAGATAAAAAGATAAAACTATGCTGAAGTGTCTGGTACTGGATTGGCACTTTAAAAATTCTAGCTTCCTTTTTCCTTTCCCTCCTACCCTTTCACTGCCCATCATGTTTTCCCTGTAAGCATGTGTATCTCTTTAAAGGCCATCTTCCTTCATCCTGACCTATGCAAAAATGCTATGGGCACCAAACCTTTCTACTCCTAATTTATCTGTTTCCTCTCCCAAACTCTCAGAACACTGAGAACAAACTGGTAGTTACCAGTGGCTACCAGAGGACTGGATGGAGGATCAGGATAGGTGAAGGGGATTAAGAGGTACAAACTACTAGGTATAAAATAAATAAGTTGCAAGGATATAATGTGTAGCACAAGGAATATAGCCAATATTTTCTAGTAATTTTATATGGAGTATAATCTATATATAAAAAAAAATCAAATCACTATGTGGTATGCCTGAAACTAATACAATATTGTAAGTCAACTATACTTCAATTAAAAAAAATAGAATATTGCTCTGCCTTGTTTTGGTCTGATAACCTAACCATAGTTTGAGAAAAATGGATGCACGTGGTCACTGTGTTGCTACCTTCAGGTGACATCCTCATTTTAATAAAAATGGAGACAATACGTTAACCCAAAGTCTTGAGGCCCTCAAGCAAGTTAACCTGGCAAACATTTATTGAATGCTTACTAAAGCAAAACACTGAAGTTAGATGTAGGGAATGACAAAGAGAAAAGAGTTAGGCCTTGCCTTGCAGAATTTGTAGTCTGATGTGGAAGATAGTCACATAGAAATAATTATTAGAAGATTGGATTCCAGGGTGTTAGAATAGAAGATGAGCCAAGAGTCATGGGAGAATGTAGGAGGAGATGGATTCCAGCTGGAGAAATAAAAGAGCTTTTCTTGCAGAAGGTGCTAAATCCTTCAGGATGGATGGGTTTTGGGAATGTCATGAGTAGCTTGAGTAAACACCCAGCAGCTAAACAATGAATAGTGCTTTTGGAGAATAGCAAGTGGAATGTGGTGGCAGTGTGGAAGAAGCAAGTCACCTACCATATCAGCAAATAAAAGATGTTGTGGCCACCAAGCTATTAGCCACTGCAGCCACCCCCAACTGCGCACCCTGCAGGGTTCAGGATGGAGAAAAACAGAGCACTGAAAAGAATGATTTCAATAAGTCCAGATTCTTGCATCTTCCCGTACATAGAAAAGTCTAAATTCATTAACTTGAGATGTCTGGTTTTCTCTAATTAACAGTAATCTTTTTATGTTCTGACTACCTGGGGGTTTTTATGGGGAGAGGGGTTGGGGTTTTTTGTTTGTTTCTTTGTTTGCTTTTGCAAAAACTCTTCCTGGCTCCTCCCTTACCTCTTTGGAACAGTCCTTCAGAGCCATCTGAGAGGCTGTCTCCCAGGCTTAAGTTCTCAGTATGTCTGCTGAATAAAACATAATTCTTAACATTTAGGTTGTGCATTTTTTTTTCAGTTGATAGCTGTGATATAAGGTACAGGTTGGGAATGCATGCTGTAGAGGAAAATAAAGGTATAAATGAAGTTAGACTTAGAGTTGAGGGCTCTGCTTCAGAGCTGGAGCAATCTGAATTCACGTGCAGTATAAATCCACTGCAGATTCTAAAGCAGGAAGTATCATGATTATTTGTATATGTCAGAGAGACAGACTCCTCTGGCAACAGACTTGTATTAGAATCAGAGAGAAGCTGGTAGCAGGCTGACCAGTTAGAAAATGGATACTAGAACTCAGGCCCATGGTAACACAGCAGTAGCAGACAGAGGGTAATGAAGTGACAGGAGGAAGGAACAGATGGCAGGGACATTTAGGACCAGAGACAACAGAGCTTGGCTTCTTCACAACGTGTAGAAAGTTCCAGAGAAGGAAAAATTGAAGGTTAATCTAAGCTATTTATCCTGGAAGACTGAAAGCATGGGGATGCCATCAGTGAAATGGGTAAGTGGTAAGTTTGGCTTGGGGTTTGCAATAGAACAAATAGGGTGCAGGCAGATTATTTCCCCGATCTTGGACTGCTTTAAACTCACTGGACCACAATTTCCTTATCTATAAAATAAACATCATAACTCATGCTGTGATTATCTCACAGGGTTGCTGTGAATATCAGGCAAGGCTATGAGCGTGGCTGTATTTCCTAAACTATCAAGCACATTCCCAAGTGAGGGATCGATCAAACCACTTAAAGCCCCTATTCTGCCCATGGAGACAACTCTGTGTAGGTTGATGTGGGGCTTCACACACATGAAACAACACCCTGACCAGTAAGATGAGTTGTTAAGAAACCTCAAGAAAGTGTTCTTTTAAATATCACCTTTTTATATATCTGACCTAGCAGTCTCTGATTTTTTACTGCTTGAGTGTTCTGAATTAAGTCAGCTCCATTCCAGTGACACCTCTATGTGTCTTGTTAAAGTTGGCAATGATCTCCCTTGATTAGACTCTAGGAATTAGAGTTGCTGGGAACCCTAAGATTGGTAAGAGAATCAGATGGAATCCTTCTGAGAGGGTGAGATTTTAATGTCTGATTCTTTGCTGGAAATGTAAGAAGCTGATCAAGAAAGGGGCATGTGAGGAGATGCTACCCACATCTGGTTAGAGGCTCTTTGTCTTAAGTCTAATTATAATATTTTTATATTTTTTATATATATTCTTATATATATATAAAATAGTTTATTTGCCCATGATATATGTGTGTATGAACGTATGTATGTATTCATTCCATTTGTTTATACCTGGCCTTTGTTCTGGAAGGAATTAAGGCAGACTTAAAACTAATATTAAGAGTAAAGTAAACAGATGAGGAAATTGGTACAAAAGGGAAGTTTTATGGACTGAGTGTTTATTCCCCCTAAATTCATATATTGAAATCTCATCCCCAATGTGATGATATTGGAAGTGGTGCCTATAAGAGGTAATTAGGTCATGAAGGTGGAGTTTTTGTGAATGGAATTAGTGCCCTAATGAGAATATTAACCTAACACTAAACTATTCTCTTTAGACCATGTGAGAATATAAGGAGAAACTGGCAATCTGCCTCCTGAAAGAGGGTTTTCACCCAGACCCAATCATGTTGGCACCCTTATCTAGGGCTTTTCAGCCTCCTGAATTATGGGCAATAAATTTCTGTTGTTTGTAAGAAACCCAGTCTCTGGTAATTTGTTACAGCAGCCTGAACTGACTAAAATAGTAAGAGAAAACAATAAATCTGGGAATAGTACAAAGAAAAATAAACCACTATGCATTCTTGTAAGAGTTGCCACCTAATTCGAGCTTTAGATTCTCAATAACCAAGATAAACATGAAAGCATGTTCAATGTCCATGGGTATTCCAGAGGCACACAGTTATTTCTGCTGGCAAGACTCGACCCAAGTTTCTGCTCAAAGGGTTCTGCTAGGGTTTTCATAAATGCAGCACCTTAGAACACAGTGGACAACGTTTTCATCGTAGATATTACAGGAAGTTTCATCTGACTGTATTGACGATAATTTTCCTCAGTGAATGAGGGTCAATGTCCTACCACTGAGATACCACATTTCAGTGTGTCTCAAGAACATTTTTGAGCCAATGAACAAAACTGAAATTCATACTACAGATAAAAAAAGCACCATTTCAAAGTTAAATTTACTGAAGTTGAGGACAGTTCTACGGTTATGTAAGAGAATATTTTTAGCCTTATGAAGTATACCCTGAAGTATTTAGGACGAAGTGGATGTGACGTACGTAGCCTAGGCTCATGATAAAGCAAATGGGACAAAATGTTAACGATAGATGAATCTGGGTAAAGGGCATTTGATGTTCAGTGTACTATTTTTATTCTTGCAATATTTCTACAAGTTTGAAATGATTTCCCAATAAAATGTGTTTTTTTTTAAAGGAATATTTGTCACTGGAATTGAAATGCAACACTTATTTAAAAAGAAGTCTGAAGTTAGCTGGCACAATAATTTCATGAGATAGGAGTACATGAGATGATAATGACTTGATTAAATCTTCATCAGTAGGACAAAGATCTAATCTGAGAAGATTGTTTCCCGATGGTCCACATCTGTAGGGATAACCATCTTGATCAATGGGGAAAACATTTGGCCAAACTTATGTAGAACTACAACTTGATTCTTCTAAAGCAAAGTCTAAGGAGAAACATCATTCATACAGTCAAAAGACCAGCACTGTTGATCATTGAGCCTTTCCTAACGGTGGTGCTAAAGATATTGATGTTAACATATATGTGAAGAATTTGAAATATTTAAAGTGCAAGAAAAAAACAAATAAAAAGAAATAAATGCAGTGGCACATTTTAGGAAGTTATAGAAGTAATAAGTACTATTTTAGCTTATAACTAAAAATTACTGCTTTTCTCTCCTTAATCTGTTTGCTCAATTTATTCAAGACTATACTACCCATAATGAAATCTAAAATAGGTGAGAAAATTCACCTTACTTGGTTTTTAAAAGAAAATTTTAATTCTTTATTTTTATTCCAAAGCTGATCCATTTCAATGCAGACATTTTAGAATACAAAACCCAAATTAAAACCATTCTAGTCGTATTATTTAAATATATTGTATGCATGTGTATTTACAAACATGACATTATTTTATAATACAGTTTTGAAATTGCCTTTTCTAAATTTAATATAAATTGGTCTCTATAAGATTTTATCTTTTCAACAGTTGGCTGTGATTCTTAACTTTAACAATCTATTACTATTCATTTTCTCCAGTGTAAATTATTAGTTGAGTTGGTTGTATGTGGATACAGAAACCTAGAATATAACTATGGTAAATTTTAGAAACTTCATATATAGTGTAATTTAGACGGGGAAAATTCTTGCTGAATTACTCAGATCAACCAGGAAGAAAGCTAATAAACTATAATATACCAACTTAACCTCAACACTTCTGTTTAAGCAAAACAGCATTTGGGAGATGATAGGATTTTACCGTACTGAGATTTTTCCCCTCAATAAAAGTTAAGTAATAGCAATGCTGGAACAATGAAAGGCAATTCATATTTTCTTGTGAAGACTTTTCCAGTGAATAGAAACTCCAGTTTTCAGTTTGCTTTCTGGTCTGGTTTTTAGGTAAATTTAAAAATTAGAGGTAGATGATAAATAGGAAATGAAAGCATGAATGGAGAGAAGTAAATCCTAAACGTTTAGTAAGTTCCCTGATTCCAAAATGCCTGGTTAATACTGTAATGTGAATATGCTTGGGACAGCAAGAAAGATTTTAAATAATCTATTATTTCTCTTAAGGGTTCATACATACTTTATGCGTGGAGGATTAAGGAAAGAAAAGAGTTAAGACCCCTTTTCAGTTGGGGAATAATTGCTACCTTCTCAAACAACCGGCTGGTCTTCAAAGCCAACCAGGCATTTACTATTACGGTCATTTAAGGTAAAATGGACTGTTTGCTTTACAAGAAAGCCAAGTTGGAAGAAAGCATGTTGTGGGAAGTTTCTTCAACACAATTTCATGCAATTTGGAAATAAAATGTATTCAAAGAGATATGTTAGCTTGGGCTGAAAAATAATAATAATAATAATAATAATAATAATAATAATAATAATAATAATAATAATAATAATAATAATAATAATAAAGAAAATTACTCTGGACAGGGACAGAATGATGTGACTTTAGTTTGGAGACAAATAATTTACCCAATTAAGTGTATCTTTCTTGCTTTGAAGGTCTCAGAGATGGCCTTAGTGTTTACAAAATCTTAATCCACTTTTCTTAATCTGATCTGCTCAGAGGCTTCCCCTCAAAAGTACCAGACAGTCTTGCTGACTTGTCTCTTGGACTGGAAAAGAGCTGGTAGAAGGCAAAATTTTGAAAGAATTGGATTTTCTTGCTATTTCCACTTCTTTCCAATAACATGTCTTATTAAATTCCATTTCCCCAAACATCACTAGATCTGCCAGTAGCCTGCCAATGCCTTATAACCTGGGTCTCTATTTACCATTAAAATATTTGGGGCACCTCATACCCAGTGGGACCCCGTTAGGTCCCAAACTCACCCTAAGGGACAAAGAGAGGAGAAAGGTTAATCAGAAACCTCATATTTGCTAAAATTCTGATTAACTAATGAATCCTCTCAGAAAATAAACATGCCTTGATCCCCTGAAGTCTTAGGGAATTTTTAGTCCCTAAGACTGTAAGGAGAGATACTGTTTGTCCCAGAGTCCTTTCTGTGAACTAAAGAGATAATCATCTCTTTCATCCATGGGAACAACCAGATCCAAATAAGGCCTTTATTTTTGGAGTCCTATTCATGAATATTGGTATCCTAAAACTTATAGGGAGATTATAGATGATCTCTTTAATTTCACGGTTGAAGAACCCAAGTTCCAGAGAGATTTGTTGTATTGCCCAGGGTCAGTGAAAGAGAGCATGTGCCAGACTGAATTCTAAATGCAGGTCTTTGGCTTCCCTGCCAAACAGACTTCCAGTAATGTCCTGCTGCTAAATTCGGGATTTCTAACAAGACTACAAAATACAGAGAATAGCCATAGAGAATTAAGAGATTTTAAAACCAGCAACAACAACAACAACAAAAAACATATTACAGATGTTTGGAATCTAGTCTTCAAATTATTTTTCAATAGTCCTTAGGCTGAAAACATCCTGATTGATCTATAAAATATGTATCGATCTTAAATATAATTGTCTTCTCCGAGAATACTTTGTTAACTGGATTTACTGCACTATCCAGTTTAATTTGGTTTTATGTAGTCTTTGAAACAGTTGATTTAGAAGGTTCTGCCTGATCAATTGCTTGTGCAGAAAAGTATACAGTTGCCTGATTGCTTCACTTTTATATCCAGAGATACTGACATGAAAAATGAAGACAATTATGTTAATAATTTAAACAAACATATTTGGATGTTGAGACCAGTAGTCAATATTTTAGATGAAAGATTGCTACTGTCTGTTATAAAGTAAATCAATTATTCACTTCATGTGTACACATAACAGAAAGTTTTTTTGTTAATACAGATAATTTGAGAAGGGATAATATAATACATTCATTGTTCTAATTTTTATGTATTTTATTGATAATATGTAATGACACTAAAAGAAAGAAGGAAGGAAGGAGGGAAGGAAAGAAGGAGGGAAGGAAGAAAGGAAAGAAGGAAGGAAGGAAGAAAGGAAGGAAGTAAAGCTGCCTATAACTCATACCTTGAACTATAACTGTCTTTGATTTTCGTATTGTCTTCTCTATAGGAATAGTTTCATAATTGTGAGTGTGAATAAATTTCACTCTGATTCCATATCAAACCTTAAACATTTTGTCATAGATACAGGTATTATTACAGGTATTGTAATAATTTCTGTAATTACCATGTTTAGTGGCTATTGTTCATCAAACATAGGTCACCTAAACCACCCTACTGTTGGGAGTTTTATTGTTTTTCAAGTTTTTCTAATGTAAATAATGCCACAATAAATATATTGGAGCAAGAATCATGTGCTCTTATGTAGGGTATACGTTCCTAGAAGACTAAAAATTTTCTGGCCCATAAGATGCATTTTTGTGACTCCTAAACATAGATCAAATTACTTTTAAAAGAGGTTGTGCCAGTTGGTAATAAGGTAAACCATTCTTAAAATTCTTAAAGTGACATAGACTATAATTTTAAACACCTTCTATTATAGGGATGGCATTATATTTATGACCCCATGACTTACTGATTATTTTCTACTTTCTACATATAAACAACATATGAAGTTAGAAAAAAGTAGGTCTAATCTTTCATATCTTATAACTCCCAAAGTTTTCTTCACATTGAATATGAATGAAGGAAGTAGCAAAACAAGAAGGACCTCTGGACTATACATCCGGACTGGGTATTGTATTTTTCACAAAATGTAGAAGGAAAAATAAAGCCTATGGATTTAACACGGTCTCAGTTGCTCTGATGTGCCTATGATTGTCACATGAGAACATTTTCAGCAAAATTAGAAATTTAATTGTAGTTCTGTCTAAACACAGAAGACTGGAGGATTAAAGCAAATTAGGTAGAGAAAAACTAGCTCCAGTTACCTGAATATATTAGGTGAAGTCTCATTTTCAGTACACGATATTCAAATAGCCTTCTCTATCCTTGGGTATATTACAATACTGAATGCCTATGAAATCATTTTATTTCTAAACTGTATTGTAAAAAAACTTGTTTTAGTCTCCATTCCACTAACCATAGCTATGATATAATTAGAGATTCAGGAACTGCGATTATGGGATCATGTATCTGCAATGCAGCTTAACCATGGAAAACTTGAAGATATTATATTGATATTTATGAACTTTCAGATGTAGTTGTTGTCAGGTTTAGAGAAAGAAACTATGAGAATATCTAACAAGTTTTATTGAATTTGGCATTTTCAGTTGCAGTAAAGAACAAACATTTATGAAAGTGGCATTTCAGATAAACTAACAGTATTTTCAATTTAGTGCTAGACCAAAATTTAACTTTAGACTCAGCATATTTTGAAAGAAATCTAATAAAAAAGAAAGACTTTCTGACTATGTTAGCAAATTCAATAAGCCTAGAAAACATAAAATAGCCACCTCTTTTCACTTTCCAAATTTTACCAGAAGAAAACATCAATTTTCTTAAATCATGAAAAATGACCAATATTTGAAAAAAATCTTGTACACAAATGAAAGAAAAAAGATTCTAAAAAGCCACTGAAGTCATTCTTAACCTAAAAAATACAACAAACTGCAAATCTAAACTGTCTTTGATATAGTTTGGTTTGCAAAACCCATCTAGTAGCTGAGTTAGAGAATCAGGCCCTGTTTAGAAGAGTTGGGTGTTTTAAAAACATATTGGAGATACACAGGAAAAGTGTGAACTCTTTGGGGAAATAGCTAGCTACTCCCCATTATACACATATTTGCATCTTCTGAATTCTTTTCTAAAACTAAACCTATTTACCTAAAATAAATTCTTCATTAGTTGATTTTTAATTTAGACTGCACCCTCTTTTTCATAATTCAAGTTATCAAAAGGCAATTTTACATTTGGCTATCTCCCTATGCCTAATTTTTATTTTTAATAAAAATACTATTCTTCTTCTAAGAATAGAATAGGCAACAGTGACTGAACACTTACTGTGACCAAGACATTTTACTTTGCACTCTTTATGTGTTTTTTTATCTCAAGTTCACAACAGTCCTATGACAGACACTATTGTCTTCATGTTATTGATTAGGAAAGTGACATTGAGAGAAGTCAAGTGTCTTGTCCAGTATCATGGAAACAGTGACTGTGAATCTGCAACTTGAACTCAGGTCTGTAGCACTTCCTAGTTGTCTGAATCTGGATTATTGCATAATACTGCCATCTGATTGCTGCCTAGGAGGTGTTACTGTCTTCAGTATGTCAGCGGAATAGCATTTTACTGAATACGACCCTGCGTTGAAGAGTAGAGTCTTTAATATGTCAAATAGCAAAACTTGGGGGAATTCTTTTAGCACCATGAACACACATATTAATTAATTTCTTGGTTGGTCAATTTAATGAACAATTTTTAAGGAAGTATTGCTTCTAAACAGAACTTAAGAAAGTGATTCGTTTACCTTTGAGAGGGGCCAGGAGTCCCTGGCCAGAGTCAGGAGGAGAAACCTCACAAAGATAATCTTCAAGGCATGTGGCTCAGACTTTGGGTCCATTTCTTTGAGCTACACTATAAAAAGGCTGGGTATTCAGGACAGAGAGCAGAGCAGATGTGTAATAGGTTCCTCTTGGCTCCCAATCTAGGGAAAATGGGCCACAGTCTGCTCCAGCTGGAGCTTCTGGGTGGTCTCAAAAGGTAGAAGCAGAGAGGTTCCTGATCCAATCTGAACATCCCACATGTGCAAGGGAAGTTAAGTGTTTGGAGTATCCATTATAAGCACTGCACTCCTACATTCTTTTTCTGTTGCTCCCAGGGATTTTAAAGGGGCTGGTTTCTCATTAAAATGGTACCCATAAAGCGAATGTTAGAAAGAATGGGAATTTTGCTGCCACCAATTGGTAAAAGGGTTTCTCTTCTCAACTCATGTTCAGAAATGCATATTGAACGCCCACTACATACCAGTCACTATTACTAATTTGGTTTGTTATTTAAAACTTCTTTCAACCTCTAAATTAAACAGTACTGTCCTCTTATCACAGGAGAGAAAACTAGGGTTCAAGCACCATGTAACTTGTACCCACGATGATACGATTTGGAAGTGAAAAAGCCAAGAGTCTTATAACTCTTCCTGAATCCGAACCCAGCATTAGGACTTCCTCTTGCAGACTAGCACTGCCTTTTGTAGCACAGGAGGACAAGGCTGACTTTAAACTCTCTTTACATTCCTTCTAGTCACTGAGCATCCCTGACCCTTCCCATTAACCCTCTTTGTGTCCTTTCCTTTCCCTTACTTTCTGGGGACAGGACACCATTCTTATACTGGCTATGATAGTATTCTAGGAAAACCACAGAGATCACTGAAAACCCAAGTTAAAACACCAGTAACATTTTTTGGGAATCTTTCATCCCATGATAACAATAAAGAGAACCACTTTTCCTGTGACATATTACAAGAGAAATTTCTGTTCTTCTGAAACAGTTCATCTAATACATGTTCCCCATGCACTGCAAAGGACTGATGCATAATTATGTTGGGCTTATTTGATGATTCTGTAAAGGATTTTAAAAACTATTACATATTGTCCTTGGATAGGAAAAAATCCTATAATTGAATATGCATGGGGAATTATTAAATGAAACATATTAGCATTGTTTTATGAAGACGATCCAAAAATTACATCATGCTGCTTGTTTCTACACATGAGTACAATTTTGTGTGAAACTATTTGGAAACTGTGAGCGATCTGCTTCTGAATGCTTTCTAAGAAGTTGCTAGAGTAATTGTGCAGGAACCAGTCACTTGTATTCAGAAACTGATAGATTTACGGGCATTATAATCCTTGCTTGATAATCTATAGCTATTATTTTTGTGTTTTTTTTGAAAAGCAATCTTTTTTAAGATTTTCATGATCAGCACAGGAAATGTTTTGACAGAATCACACAATTAAGTAGTTTCTAATATGATTCTATAAATTATCTTTTTAAATTTTCTTGAGTTGACACACAAGGGCATGCAATTATACATCAATGAGACTTTTCAAAATTACTTTCTCATTTGTCTTCTTACTTTCTCTTTTATACAGTAGAGAATGGTGTTGTTGGTCTTGTTATCCCATTTAAGAGTTGGGAGAATAGAGGCACAGAAAAGTTTAAGCAACTTGCCTAATATCATGTTGTTATTTGGTGGCAAAGCATGAATGCCCAGGTGTTTCTTATTCCCAGTCCTTAAATCATTTCCCAGAATCAGTTCTATGGAATACTAGCATCATGATAAATCAGAATAGGTATTCTGGTAAAAATAATTGTCTCAAGGTCAAAAGAATTTGAGAAATGCTGCATAATATAATTTTACCATTGCCTTTAAAATTTCACAACAGTCATGAGATATTAAAAGGTCAGTGAAGCCCTATAATTAAAAAAAAATGTTGAACCACAGTTTCTTCAACTTATTGGTCCATAAACATCTTGCAAACCCACTAATATTCTGCAGTACCCAGTGTAGAAAGTGTTACACTAACTATACATGTAAGTTTTACTTTGTCTCAGGAATGAAGGCAATTCAAGAACATTCCTATGCCTTATATATTTTATTTTTCACAAAGTCTAGAAAATGCTAAAGCTAAGAGTAAGAGTTTAACATTACTTGACTGAGTGATAAAATCTATGATATAGGTAATTCTATGTAGAAGCTTAAACGTATGGATGTCAATTTATTGAAACCACAAACTAGTTTAACGAAATCCCCCCAAAGAGAGAGACAGAGACAGAATCTATTGAAAATTCTCTGCAATAGATAAGGATACACATTGGAAAAGAATGCAATAGTGAGAAAAAAATCAAATAAGTTAATAAATATGTATTGACTGTATATTGAGTACCTACTATCTTCTGGATACTACAAATGCTTCCTCATTTAATCTGTCCTGACCTTTATGAAATAGGTAGTGTTGTCATTCAACAAGTAAATGCTTTTTAGTTTCTTATTAGTCAGTGTCGAGCCATCTTAGTTGTCAAACATTTCAAATATCACCCTAGGTATGGAGAAATACCGCTGGAAGAAATTGTACTTGCAATTCTAAGGAGTCAAGGACCAAGGACCTGCACGCCTTTAGGAAGATGTCACTAGCCAGACATATATAAATAACAATTTGAATCAAATTCTATTCTTAGGAGCCCAATCATGCAGTTAAAAAGCAAAACCATTCATCTCTAGTGCTACTGTGCTACACAAATTACTTCTTATTCGATCCCAAGGCATCTCAAGAAGGCAGCAGTGCCTGGCATAATTGCAGAGTGTACATAAACTCAGATCATTTAAGTTTTTCATTTAAAGATCAATGTCAGGCTAAATATTCTACTCAGCTCATTTGGAGCTTGAAATGAAGTGATGGTTTGGCTCTAAGATTAAAAAAAAAAAATCTCAAAAATTCAACAATGCTTTAAGATGCCAGCATCGTCTTGTTTCAGTTATCCACTCAATAAATATAACTAGATGTTCTGGGACCAAAAAATGAAAAACATTTGTTGCTATTCCCAAAAATACAGAGCAGTCCTCACAGGTGTACTATGTCAGTTAGAACCCTTTCACCTACACCGAAGTCCCATGTTCCCATTGGCCATTCATCATCCACCATTCACACAGGTAGCCCATGCAGATTTCACAGCTGTTCCAAAGTAACGCTTGATTTCTGCCAAGATTCCCATGAGGACTGGAGTTACCGTGAGTCACGATTTCCCCAGAACCTGTAGAACTCCTTCTTGTACAACCAGGCTCATAGATCTCAATAACAGATTTTTCTGCCAGCAAAAGTACAGGTAAACTTTGATACAGAAACATTCCTTGAAATTTGATTTGGCACAAACTGACTCAGATTCTTCCATTGCCTTACAGCATGGTTTTTAAATGATTTCCCGTTGGGAGAGTAATTGTCATTTGCCCCTTAAATACACACATACCATAACCAATCACTGTTACTCTTGAGAGCTAAGCCAGCAAGATTTATGACTTGAATCAGGACATTCCATTTCTTTTAAGGGAGGGGAAACGTCAGTGGCTTGTTTGGGCTTCCTTCTACTGGCTTTCTCTACCTCGGGGGGAAATATTTGCTGGGGCAAAGCCTTGTTTCTTTTCATGGCTGAGGTCTGGCTCCACAAGGGGTAACAGTGAATGAACTGTTGCATGTCTTCCCACTCACGTTGTGTTATTTGGTTGTTTTAATTGCTTACCTAAATGCTGGTTCTTCCTGCAGGCATCAGTCTGAGTCACTTCCTTCATGAAGTTGTCCTCAGTTCAGACCAGGCTTCAGTGGGCTTTTCTGCCTTTGCAGCAGTGATGAGTTTTAAAGATGAAGCCACAAAGTGGTGCTTCGTAATATGCTTTCTTGTATTCCATTGTTTTCTTCATATTCTTTCTTTCCTTCCAAGTCTAAAGTGATGACCATTTTAGATGATCTAGAGCATGTGCTCTGGAATCAGAATTTCTGCAGTCAAACCCTAACTTTCACCTGCTAGTTCTTTTTTAACCTTGGACAAATTGCTAAGTTTTCCGTGCCTTAAATGCTTTATCTATAAAATAGTTATAATAACAAAATCAACCAAATCGGATTATTTTAATTATGATTTGGTCTTTCATAAAAAAGAATAAGATAATGCCATTTGCAACAACATGGATAGAACTGGAGGTTGTCATTCTAAGTGAAGTAAGCCAGAAAGAGAAAGAAAAATACCATACGGTATCACTTATATGTGGAATCTAAAAAAAATGAGACAAATGAACTTATTTACAAAACAGAAACAGACTCACAGACATAGAAAACAAACTTGTGGTTACCAGCGAGGGGAAGAAGCGGTATGGAGGGATAAATTGAGAGTTCAGGATGTGCAGATACTAACCACTATATTTAAAATAGATAAATAGCAAGTTCCCACTGTATAGCCCAGGGAAGGAAGAAAGAAAAGAAGGGAGAGAGGGAGGAAGGAAGGAAGGGAAAAGAAAAAGGAAGGAGCCAGTGAGGACCAGGTATGAGTGATGAGGCAACTATGCATCACTGTCAAGTGTTATAATGATATATAGTCAAACAATTTGCTGATTTGGTCAACATACAACAAGACATGTTTTAACATATAGCCAAAAAGCCTTCCCTGAGAAGACATATTTTCCAAAGATGTCCACGCTATTCTCTCCTGCCGTACATGATCGTCTACCACGTTACCTTGCTGCTTCTTAAAGAGTCAGAATCTGTTTTTCAAACCTCCCTGAACTGATGCTGTGCCAATTTCTGCAAAATCCCGTGATACAGCTGACAGCTCTGCTTTTTGTCTCTAGGAAGACAGCAGCAGTGTAAGAAGTGTACCACCCCCAGATCATTGTACTGAGAAAAGCCAGAGGACTGAGGTTTCAGATGGATGAGTAAAGTTGTCTTGGAAGTAAATCCTCTAGCCCCAGTCACTGTAGCTGGGGATCAGGTGCAAACTTCCTAGCTGAGTGCTTCTAAAATTCCTTATCCGGAAATTGTGTGTCCAAACAAAACTTTAAGTCACTGAGATTAAGGGTAGTTTTTCAGATGGCAAAAAATAACTGAAACAGACTTATATTCTGGGCTATATAACACATTTGCAACTGCTGCTTCTGAGTGGATCCTGTTCAGTTAAATCCAAAGGCATTTCTCAGTCATTTCACTGGAATTGCCATTTTTTTCTTTCTTATCAGCTACTAAGACTTACAATGTTGTGTCATAAGCATTGTTTCCAAGGCTATAAACTCTTTTGAAGCATAATTGTCATGACTATAAAATTCTATGGTAAGAGCACAACATAGTTTTGACAAAATTTATGTATATTACAAAGCAGGTGATGATGTTCTATGGCATTTCTTTACTAAAAATTTTCAACATAACTTTTTATATAACATAAAATGTCAATTAAAAATATCCTAGCCAATTAATATCTACCATCGGAGGCTTTTTATTTTGTGGTTTTTTGTTTTTTTTGTTTTTTGTCTGTAGAGTATTTTACATATTTATTTGCTGTTTTTATTTTTTTACTAAATTGATTGGCAGTTTGAAGTTGCTTAGTACTTACCAGTGAGTCTTCATTCTAATCCTACATGTGTAACAGGTATAAAAATTAATAAATGCTCTTAAGAATTATCACTAAAATAAAAACAGTGAAATGTAAGAGAAAAAAATCCTAGATTTGAACATTTAGAAAGATTTACAGGTAACTGAAAACTAACTTCAAGATATGGAATAAATGGAATGTCTTCTATAAAGCTATACATTTTGGAAAGTCATATGAACACATGAATAGGAAATATTTAGAACTTGATAAGATAGCTCTGAAATTTTTCTGAAGAAAAAAGGAGCAAACTAGGCAGTACAGTTTTCAAATGGAATGTAGCATTAGTAAAATATGGTATTAAGTACACAAATTGAAACATTCTGGGGATGGTAAAGGAAAAGAAAAATAGATCATTCACAAAGACACTATTGAAAGTTTATATGAGATAGGTTATCCAATAAATAGTATTTGGACAAATATTTGAATATTTGGGTACAAATGAGAAAATTATATTGCTATATTGCTACTTCATGGTTTATACCAAGAGAAATTCCAGAGAGAATAAAATTAAATATATTTTTTAAATGAAACAATAAAAGTGCTACAAAGTATTATTAAATATTTGTATATTGACATTACTTTCTAAGTATTTTATATCTAGCACCAAAGATGGAAACCATAAGGGACAATGTTAATGCATTGAAAATAAAAATTTATAAAAACTTAAAAATTATCTAAAAGTAACATTTAAAGGTTAAAGGCATAATCTTTAAAAGTGTCAAGGTCATAAAAAACAAGGAGTGACTGAGGGACTGTCACAGACTGGAAGAGACCAAAGAGATATGACAACTAAGGGCAATGTAGGACCCTGGAATGAAAAATGGCATTAGCGAAAAATGGCTAAAATCCAAATAAATTCTGTATGTTAATAGAATTGTACCAAAGTTAAGTTCTTAGTTTTGATCACTGTTCTGTGATTATATAAGAGGTTAACATAAGGGAAAGCTGACATAGGGTATACGAGAGTGAACTTGTCCGTGCCTGGAGAGTATCTGCCAGGCATGGTCAATGCTTGATAATTGACATGTATTATGAAAAAAACAGCTGAAAGATGTCAGGCTGCATCAAAAACCAAGTAACCAGGGGTGTTTGGCACAGAGCTTCATACAAAGTGACCGATAACTGGTAGACATTTTAAAGATTATCATCATCATCACCTTCATAATTGTCATAATTACTGTGATCAAATTGAGACCCAAAGAGATTAACTGGCTTGCTCAAGGCCACCCAGCTAGAGAAGAATCCCTGCTCTAATTTGAACTCTAATCTATTCAACTCCAAGGACTTTCCCTCTGGCGTTGGTTTGGGAAATTCGGGGGAATAGAATACCAGCATCACAATGCAAAAAATGAAGTGTTGCAACTCCACCCAGTTTGGGAATCTGGAATCCCTGTTTCAACACATTTTTTTTATAGCAGCGTCACAGGTGCTGTTTAGTGCTAAGTGTGACGAGCAAGGGAAAGGGTGGCCAGTGGAAATACCTTCCACTGAATAATCACACATTTCAGTTAGGATTTTCCATTTAAAATGCTGTCAACGTGTAATAATGTTATTCATCTGACCAAGAAGGTGGATCTCATACTTATCCTTTGCTTACTCAATCAATAAATATTTCATGAGAGTATATGTACTAGACTCTAGCGTTACCATGATAAATTAGACCCACCATCTCTACTTCCAGGTAAATCAATCTATTTCTAGTTTTGTTTTGTTTTGCTTGTTTTATTCACCTTTTTCCTCTTGTCCTTCTTTCTTATTTCTGTTTCGGTCAAATGGCTACTCATTTCCTCCTGTCATTTGGGATTTCCATTGTACTCTTACACTGATTTATATTTAACTTCTTTTTCCAACCACAATAACTAGACACATTTAATTTTTTTTTAAATGGTGGGAGCTATTCCCTGGATCAAAACATCCTACTTCATCAGTGATTTCTCTTTCTCCAACACAGCTGGACCATTGAAGATGTTTCCTTCTCCACATCCCACACTCCATGAAATCTGTAAAAGGCATTTACTTTCTTCCGCTGTTCGCCTCCTCAAACTCTTGAGTTTTCTCTTCTTTCAGTACTTTAAGTTTGAGACAATAATCAGGATTTCCTCTGCAGTCTATCCTTTCTAGTTAAATAATTTTTATTTCATGCTTAAATTTTACATTCCCAGTCACTCTGATTATCCACTTGGATTTTGACTAGAACAATTGCAAAATTTATCACCTTTGTTCTCTATTCAGCTCACATTCTACTGTTCTAAAGTCTCAGTCTGATTTATTTGCTTTTTGTTTACAGTTCCTGTGTAAATATTCCTTCAGATGGGATAGATGAGTGGTAGTATTCTTTCATACCTTAAATATCTTGACATATTTTTTTTGATCAATTAAAAGTAATCCTTGGGTTGTGGTCTTGTTTGCTAAATAACTATTCTGTACATGTTACTGCCCCATTTTCTTGCTTCCAGCGTTTTGTATGAGAATCAGAGGTTGGTTTGACTTTTTTCTACCTTCGCTCATCACCACTATCTAAAATTCATTGGCATTTTTCCATTTTCAAAAGAAATTATTAATGTATTTGTTGCTTTCCCTCAATTATTCTTTCTCCTTTGGAAATCTTATTATTTTAACATGCTAGATATCCTGAATCCATTCTCCAAGACTCCTTTCCATAATAATGTCCATCTCTTGTTATTTTTAATTGTCTTGAGATACAGGCTTCACCCACTATCAGAAAGGAGAGAGTTCTCACAAAAACTTTCATAGGCAGACATGGGAGGAAGTGAGGAGTATGTGCCCCCACTTTCTGAAAGTTCACTTGAGGGCACTTTGCTTTCATGGAAGACCTACATTAGTACAGTAACAGCTTTTTTCATAAAAGTGAAAACCCTCCTCAGATTTCTTTTGGTTAGAGAAAACAGGTACTAGTGTAGGTCTTTTGTGAAAGTAAAGTAGTAGTAACATGAACTTTCAGAAAGAAGGGGTTACCTGTATTTTTTCCTGACTAAGGTCTCAGCTATGACCCTCATCTGCTTCTATTTGACTAGATGCTTTTTTAGTTCCCAGGTCATATTTATAAATATAAAAATATTATTTAATTTTGTTTTGTTTTGAATTTGACTCCTTACAGGTGATCTTTTACATTAAAAAAAAAAAAGTTGTCTAACTTCTCTTGCAGTACCATCCCTCTGGGAGCTGTCTGTTCTGTGTCTTCTGCTTGCTTGTTCCTTCTCTCTCTGTTTGCTGACTTCATTCACCTGATTAGTGGATCTCAGGTCCAACTGTTCAGGTGCCGTAAATGACATCACTGGCAGGAAATACAGAGGTCTCTACACATGTGAGCTGGACCACACAACGGGCATCAGAAGAAGCCCTCTCTGCTTTCCCATCTCCCCAGCTGCCAAGGCTGGCAAAAGCTGGAACTGTAGCTGGCACTTGCCCACTTTCAGGAGAAGGGGAGGTTAAAGTCACTTGTTGAACTCTTGATACTCAAAACACAGTCCTTGGACCAGCAGCAGTGGACTGAAAAGTAAAACTTTTGGACCAGGAGCTCGTTACTGATGCTCAATGATGCCCAATTTGTTTGATGATTACTCCCACCAATCAGATTGGATTGAGTCATCATTTGAGTTTTGTGTTATGCATATACACATACACTGTCACCGTGTGTTATTTCTGGTCAAACCCAATCTGCCTAAAATGATGACTAGTAAAATGGCATTCATACTATTAGTGTAACACAGAGTGCATTCAGGGAGCCCCAGGACTATAAAATCATCATGTTCTGCAGATAATTTGACATTCAAAATTGTACTAATGCTTTCCAATGTCTGTGGGATTATGGGATTTATAATATCAATAGATTTCTTGGAATGAACAGATTCTTGAGAAGTCAACCTATAAAATTTTGTCATTATTCCTGAAATCCATTTTAACTCAAGAGCCCAACTCAAATTTCCATCAGTGATTGCCTTCAAATATAAAAAGGTACAATTTTAATAGGCTTAATGTCTTTTATGGAATTGAAATTGAGCTGAAAGTCATGCAAATAAAGGCTCAAAGTTCTAAAATTGATGGAACTCCCCAAAATACATTCACAGAGTTCTTTTTTCCTTCAACCTTATAATTAGACATTATAAATCTCCCCCTTGTTCTGCTTTTGCTTCTCCATGGAAAGGGCCATATAATAATACACTTTACTTCCTTTTGTTTTAAGATATTTTGAAAAGTCAATTCGGGATCCTTTTAGCTATGTAGAAGTTAAATAATCTAGTATCTTTCATCCAGTGAAGGACAGCATGGAGGAAATGTATTTGAATACATTTAAACGTAAGTTATGTATTTGGTAACATGTTGTTGGACCTGCTAGAATTCATCTGGAGGCTTTTGTGGTATTCATGGACAAGTGTGATATGTCACAAGATGACAAGAGCCCACAAAGGGATTGTAAAAGTACCAGACAAAACCTAAAAGAAGACACATTTTTAGTTTTCAGTATTGCCATCTCTCCTGATAACGCCCCCAATCAATATTTTTCATGGGATTTAGATTGTTTTGGTGATTGGAGAGGGACATGTTCTAAGCAATTTGGACATAAATAACCACTAAACAAAAATAAAACTTAATCCAAAAAAATACTTCAAAATAAATTTGCTATATTTCTTTGCCTTCTCCCATGAAACTGGTGTGTGAGATTTCTCAAGCCACTCTAGTCCATCATTTCTTTTATAACATGTGACCACAAGAAAGACATTTGGCAGGGCGTCTCCTGTCAATAAAAACATGATGCCTTTGAATTATCCATATGGTCCCTTAAACTATGGGACAACTAGGACCAGCCCATTCTATGGTCTTTGCTGTTCTCAAACTCAGGTGCACCACAGAACTCTCACCATGCCTCCAGCGTTACACCATATTTCAGTCCCTGTTTCCCTGGCTATGTCTTATTGTTCAGGTACAGAAATCATAGCTTTCATGGGTGGAAAATAAGAAAATGCAGAGATAGGAAGGCAAGTGTGGTGACATACACTCTCATCATGTCTTTAAGCATAAAACTGCTCTGTTTTTTGTTATATATAAATAGATGTACAGGGAAAGCCCAACTGGGCTTACACAACCTGCCTCTTTCTTCTGCTCCTCCGCTCCTGGTCTTCAGGATCCGGAAACATTTCCATGCCCCTAAATGTTCTGTTTCTTCTTTTCTTAATCTCTGTACTCCCTGTGCTGTATTCACTCAAGGTGAGGCCTAAGCCTATGCCTTCTAAAGGACTGAAGCTGGGAAGAGCTATAGCATTTATCTGAGTCCAGATTCCTCTTTTTACTATGAGAAATTTGTAGTCCAGAGAATTCATTAGATCAAGTTTGCAAGACCATACTATATCCTGGGTCTTCTAACTTTCACCTAATTTGTCTTTCTACCACCCTCATGCCTTGTTATAAAGGAGAAAAATATGAGTTAATGTATGATCTATCACATAAAAATAAATTTTTAATTATGATCTTATAATATTTTAAATTAGAATTTAAGGGTCTCACTCCCAGTCTCCCACTTCCATTCCCCAAAAGTCACAGAATTAATCCTTCTGATCTTCATTATGTATTGATATTTAGAAAGATTTGACCCAGAAGAAAGATATCACTTTCTCAGAAACGCTATCCATTTAGTCGCTCGAACCCAACAAATACGTTTGAAGGCATATCTCAAATATCAAGTCGTGAGCATCAGAGGTCGAAACAATCAACTTCCTGGGAAAGTGAACAACTTGAAAAAGGACAAATCTCTTTGAGGATTTAACGTCTGTTGATGGAAAAGGCATTATCTCACAAATAAGAGCTTGTTTCCTGCTTTTTTGTTGTTAATGTGGGAAGCCAGTGTTAGAATGAAGTCCTTGGGGAGGAGAAAGAATGAGTGGAACAGTTCTTTGGCAAGGCTGCCTGAGGGATTTGGCTTCCCAACAGTGAAAATAGGCCTCAGCTAAATAAATTATGCAGGTTGGGACAGCCTGAGTCTCAGCCCTCCTTGATGGAGTCATGTGGGAAAGAACGTCTAGACATAGAAATCAAGTGATTGCTTTTATAAGTCCCCATTTAAAAAGCTGCTAAGAGCAATACCTACAGTTGTTCTAACGGAGAGCTGTGGGATGTCAGTCAAATGTACTTCAGCAGCTGTAGAAAGCAGACATTTTGACCAGTTGGACATGCTTGATTAGTTCAAAAAGCATCACCATTTGGAAAAATACTACTTCTTGTTGATTAGAAAGCACAGTTACTTGTGCCTTTAAAAAATATTTTATAAGAGGAGAAATTCAACAGCCAATGAACTTGCATCTGCTATGCATGGGTTCTACAGCGATGAGCCATTTCAGGGCCTCCAAGGTGGGAGGACATTCTTTTTGAAAGTTCCTGGTGTCTCAGTTTGTAGTTAAGGAACATTAAAGGAACACAATAAACAAATCATGAGCTAGTATCAGTTAAGTGGCTAGCACAGTCGAGAAGGAAAGTAAATATTTTAGGTTTCAGAGAGAATTCAAAACTCTGAATCAATGGACCAAAAAGATGTGAAATGTAGTAAGAATCAATGGAAAGTCATGCATTTTGGTTCTAAAAGTTAATTGTCCAATACAGCTTGAGGGAGTTTTGGGTTAACAAGAGCTCTTCTGAGATTTTTAGTTTACTACAAGCTATAACAATAATATAACATAATAATATAGTGAAATACCTAAATGAGCTAATGGATTCTTTATTTTTTGGATAGAAGTAAAAATTCTATAAGAGAAGGAGTGATATTTCCATTTTTATTCCTAAACTATACCTCACTCATTGGATTGAATTTTTAATCAGATGCAAACATTTTACATACATTCTCACTTAATTCCTGCAAAACCTATTAGGTAAGTATTATTTCTATTCCCATTTTACAGATGAGGAAACAGACACTAGACCATTGAACAATGTGTCTGAGATTACATAGATAGTAGACGGCAGAGCTGGGATTCAATCCAAGTAGAACACTTCTAGGGCCTGTGATTGAAAGGCAATAATTACAGCAACAAATTTGAAAAAGCAGTTATATGAGGAACAGTAGAAACGACTGAAACATTGTATTTTGGTTAAAATAAGGGGAAGAACTTCAGCTTTCTTCAATCATTTGAAGTGATAACATATGAAAGAAAAAAACTGCTTTGGGATGTAGAATAAAATCAGTGACCGGAGGACAGATTCTAAATGAAGGTGAGTCTTACGACAGTTTGACTTATCAACAATGAATGATGGACTATGATACAAAATAGTGATATTAGCAAACATTCAACCAGAAATTATCATTAGGCTCTCAGAGAATTGTAGCGGAGGAAATTCTGGTGTTGGCCATTTTAATATCAGAGTTTATGAAAAACGATGGGGAGGGAAATTCTTCCCTTCAAAGTATAACTCATGATCCATGAGACCTAAGCTTTCTGGTTGAGAGCAAGCCTCTAACTGGCTACCCAAATGCTTGCTCTATATACTGCTTATTTTCAAATATGCATACATTTGACCACTGGGATGAATATCTGTACTGAGAAAAACAACCTGGAAAAAAAATAAGAGACACTAAAGTTATTAAATAAACACCTTTCACCAACCATAAACTGGTTCTGTTGTAGGATTCTGAGGAACAAATGTTGATGGAGTCTTTTACCCAATACTTAAGGGGATGCAGAAAATAGCAGAGTTGGGGGGTATACAGATCTCAGCCCTAATTAGGATCCTGCCCTGGAGAGAGAATTCTGAATCAGTTTTCAAAATCGTGGACCCAGAAGAAGACTTCAAAAACTGGAGGTAGTGATGGAGAAAAGAGCTAGCCGAGGATCGAGCAAGAAAGAGTAGGTTCAGAGTGAAGAGAGAGTAGAACTCGGCACTACTGTTCTAAGGGGCACTTTTTCTGTGCGCAGCTACATGAGAAAGTATGGCATTTCAAAACAATGAGTCAGACAGTAGTGCTGTGTTTGGCTTTTTTGTCCAAAAGAAGGGAGAAAATCTAAAACAAGAGATATGTAAGGGCTTCTATAATGATGAACCAATTACTTTATGTCATTTATTTTGCAAACAATTTGAGGCATTACAAGAAATATAATACAATCCAGCCTCTTTTCTCACTCTCTTCCTTATTTCTGCAAAAATATATACAAATTATTCTAAAGTATATGGGGGGGGGGTGCCTATAGCTCAGTGGTAGAGTGCTTGCCTAGCATGCACAGCATGCACAAGGTCCTGGGTTCAATCCCCAGTACCTCCATTAAATAAATAAATAAGTAAACTTAATTGCCCACCTCCCCACCAAACAAACATACTTTTTTTAAATTAAAAAAAAAAGTATATGGACAATAAATATAAAAATTAATAAACAGAAACCTCAATTAAATAGAGTTAGGAGACCAGAAGGGGGAGCTCTCACATACTGCAACAATAGTAGAGCCCAACAGGAAGAAGAAATACTCCTTTCCTGGCAAGGACTCAGCCAATGAAAAGCCAGGGACTCTCTGTTTACAATAGCCCTCCCAACATCCTTCTCCCCTCCATAAAAGAGTTCTTCTTCCCTTGACCTGCAGGATTGGTACATGACTCACCATGGTTGTAGACCTCGAATTACAATTCTCTGCTGCTCCTGAAAAAATCCATCTTTGCTGGAGAAATATCTGGCAGTCTATTTATTTCAAGTCAACATAAGGAAGTCCCAATTTTTTTTATTTCTCTGAGTTAGATTGAATCCAGGTTGAAGCCCACTAACAAGATTGGCAAAGGGTAATACTGTTAGGAATCCTCCTTCCCTGTGCTCAGTGTGGTATAAGAATACCCAGCACTGAGTCTCAGAAAAAAGAGGAAATAAGCTAATTCTAGTTCTCAGTTCATTGCCATCACCCTTGTTAATAATTCTTTAAAACTCCCAGTACCCATGTGAAAGTGGGGGTGCCCTGTAGCAGTCCCATTACTCCATGAGGAGAAACATGAGAAGCTGCCTAAAGCTCCTAAGGTTTAGTGCTCAAATGCCCTAGGGCAGTGCCCTCCAACCCCCTTTGCATGAGAAGCCTACAGCAGAAATTAAAAATTAAACACAGGCAGCAGTATTTTTTTAATCATTATAATTATTTCCTGCCTACCTTTTCCTTTTCTTTTTCTTCTGTCCTACCTAATTTCAACAAGAACTTATAATACCTTAAAAACAAACAAACAAACAAACAAAAAAAAAAACACAGACATAGCAAAACAAAATTTCTTTAAATCAGAGCAAAACGCAAAAGATTTGTTATGAAGGACTGGATATGAATGAGGTACTTGAATACACATGCAGGGACAGAGAGAGTGATGGGGAGGCACATACCAAAATGAGTACAACATGATCCTTGTCTCAAGGAACTTCCATTTTGCCAGGGGAACTACCAATAATAATAATCCCTTGAATCTGTACAGTAGGTAAGCTTATAAACATCTCTGGCACCCTTTGCTTGCACCTACAGTGCCCTTGTGCAAATTTTTTTTTAAAGTGCCTCTTCCAAGGGGATGAATTACAAAAGTGTCTCTCTTCCTCCCAACCTATTCAAGCAGAGGTCCTCACCTGAATCACAAAACCAAAAATGATTTCAGTGACTCTTTTCTCAGTTCTCCCAAGGATGATATATGCATGGTACCATTCTAGAAGCCTAGCCAATTTGTCCATTTATTGCATACAATGGATGCACAAGGGCATTAGAGCTTGATTCTTTCACGGAACTCCAAATAACAAAGATTGTCCCACTCAGATTTAGACTGGATTTGGCAGCACCTACTATCTCCTTCATCAGCATCATTGAATACAGTGGCCCAAAGAGTTGCTTTGGTTTAAAAGTGTTCTGACTTGAATTCAATTTATTAACCAGAAGTTAAATCATGACCCTCTCATTGCCTCTTACATAATAAATGCCAAAAGTAGGTATAAGTGCTACATATATTCAGAAAGTTAAGGGATATTTTTAGTCCATAAGCAAAAAATACTTTATGAAGAAAATGATATTTAATATTTTAGCTTTGACTGTGATGCGATTTACATGTTGAGATGGGGAAGGACAGTCCTGGGAAAAGGCTTTGAGGTGTGGATACACCTAGTTTATGTGAGGGTGGAAAGTTTATGGAGGAAGGTACAGTGTGGCCATATGGTGTAGGAACTCAAATGCAACTGAGACATTCGGGAGGCGATAAAGACATCATCAGAAATGAGTGCTGGGAAGAAACTCAATCACTAGAGTGTAAAATAGACTCAATAACTTAAATGCCTGTGATATCTTCAAGGTCACATACTTGTAGCATACTAATTAAGGTTATGGTAAGCAATGATAAAGCTGCTTAGATCCTAGTGAAAATCGATGTGGACTTGAAGGAAGAGGTCTGAGTGGGAAAGCAGCAAGTATATGGGTTAGGAGCAATATTCTACAATCACATAGACTGGATTTGCATCCCTGCTTCACTACTTATTACGAATGCGAATGACAAGTTGTGCTCTTAATGAAATGGTTTTTGAATTTTTTAAATACCTGACTCGTGATTGTTTTAAGGTTTAAAATACATAATGCATGCAATTCCCAACATATTGCAAGTTCTCAGTAGATGTTGGTGATGATGAGTACTGATGGGGATGGGTGACAGGAGGGGCAGTCACAGGGCAGGGTTAGCAATATGATTTGTCATTGGATTGAATGTAAGAGATGGAGTAAGAGGCTGAAAGGAAGAGTCAAAGATAACGTAACACTTTCAAGCACTTATAGCTGGAGAATGATAGTACCATTAATAAAATCAGGGCTACCAGCCAACGGTAAGTTCAAGTTTGAAAGGGAAAAGACAAAACCTGTGGGGACTTTTAGAGGACATCGTAAAAGGTGATCGCACCTCTCCAACACAAATGTTTTGTCCCAGGCAGTCCACCTAACAGAACTCAGAGCTCCAGTAAAAAGGCAGCAAGTACTCCAGTCTTCTGTGGTCCTACAGCCTCAGGGCTTTCTGGCTCCTTCTTACTCAATGTGTGATCCATGGACTAGCAGCATCTGAGCCTGAAGAGCTTGTTAGAAAGGCAGAAACTTTGGCTTCTCCACAGACCAACTGAATCAGAATCTGCATTTTAACAAGACTGCAAGGTGATTCATATGCAAAATACGTTTCCTGAGGCACTGCTCCAGCCAACAGTGGGGGCAGGAAGAGAGAATGGCGCTTAATTAGATGGCTGAATCTCAATCATTTACCCTTTTAGACTGTAATCTGATTAAAAGGATTTTATTGTGCTTGCTGAGTCCATAGATAAACTAAAGAATCATATAACAGTCTCACTCTGCCTCGGTTTGTTCTGTTTTAACTTTATGGTTCTTTTATAGGTCTGGAGAAGAGACCACAAATAGGAGATGTTCTATTGTTAAAACTGAAACCATTCTGGAACTAAAACAGTTACATATTTAAATTCTACAAAATAATAAAAATTATCACGAAGTGATGGCATTTTCCCCTCATTAAGAGATGACTTGGCTCTTAGCATTACGTCCAGGTTTTAAAATAAAAACTCTTTGATTCAGTCACTCAAACCATATGCTCTATTTTATTTAGCAAACTTGCCATTGTAAACCCATGCAGTTTTCTTTTGTATGCTTCAGGTATATTATATACTAGACCTTTATATAAAGCAAATTCTTCTTGACAGTGGTAATTTAGAAGACATTTTCATTAAAATGCCACACCAAAACATCTGGAATTGCTCAAAATCATAGTGGAAGTCTTTATTTTTATTGTCACAGCGGATAATCTCTGCCATATATTTTGCAATGCATTCAATTTTTGATTCATAAAAATTACTTCAGAGACAGTTTCATGTTTTTCCTCCTGCATAAGGAGAGCCCAAAAATGTTAAACGTGGATGCCAAAATCTAAAATTAGATTGGTGGGGGGGGTAGGGGCACATAATAGATTAACCAATAGTTATCACTTCATAATTTTGTTTTAAAGAATCAAAAATCATTATCTGTATTCATCTTACACATAACTGAATACCTAATTAATTCATTAATTAATTCAAAAGATATTTATTAAATACCTACTATGTGTAAGTGTCCTAGAGCCTGTGCATGGGGCACTAAAGATGCAATGGCAAGTAAGAAAATACGTGATAATTTCCCTGAGGGAGCTCACAGAAATTGCACAATTAATATAAATGGCAGCTATGAGAAGTGTACATGCTGCAATAAGACAATATGTTATGAGCATTGAAATTTTTCCAGAGGTGCCATTCAAGGAGGTGATGACCTCTGATGGAGGTAAGAGGTGGAGAGGACGCAGCCGTCACTTTAGGTGCCAAGGGTCAGGGAGAGGAAGCAGCCAAAGAAAGTGCTTTGCAGGCACAAAGAATAATAAAAGTCCTGTGACACAACACATTAAAGGGAATAAAAGAAGGCATCACTGTGACAGGAGTGCCGGGAATGGAGAGCCGCGTGGGATGCCTGAGGTGGGAGCAGTGGGCAGACGTGAGGCCAAGCAGGACATTGGGAACCATGTTAAGAATATTACTGTTTCATCCTGCGGCTTATAACAAGCTTGACTTAAGCAAAAAGGTCACTTATTATATTTGCGTGGGTGGATTAGAAAGCACTAGGAGTAAGTGAGGAAAGGCTAATGCAACAGTACCAATGAACACTCTAGACCTTAACTGTGAGAAAAATTCAGTTTATGGCATGTTCATTTGTGACCTTTTCTAGGGAACTTCTTTTTAAGCTCATCTCTTATCACTGTCTCAACCTCACACCCATACATCCTACACTTCTTACCCTTGCATGGATTTTACATCTTCATTCTATTCTCTGAGCCTTTACACGTGGTGTTTCTTTTACTCAGAACGCCCACTTTCCTTTCTCTGCCTCTCTCTTTTTTCAAAATCCAGTTTAAAGCCTCCTTCTTTAAGAACACCTTGCCAGTCCTCCTCAAGAAGAGTTCATTATTTCCACCTCTGCTGGCATTCATACCTTATAACAACTGAATACACATTTTCACATTTTGCAGTGATTTTTTTGTTTGTGTTTCTTCAACAAAAGATCAATGGATTTCAAGCTGTTGTTTCAAGCCATCCAAAAGTGTTCAATAAACTCTTACAGAAGCCCTACAAATAGGGTTTTTTCCCAGCTTATGCAAGGATGGGGGTTCTGTTTCCTCTCTAGACTTTCCTTGGAGACAAATCCAAAATGACCCCAAGTTGCCTCTGTCTGTAGAATCGTCAATAAAAGATACATCTTGGATTTATTGGTAGAAGTAACGTTACTTTACAATATAGCTCTTCTAAGATAGTAGAAATTCATAATCTATTATTTTCAGAGTGTCTAGGCATCCGACTAGCAGCGGTCTCTGTACCCCACAAACTCAAGGATCCAAGTCAAACTCCATTCGTGGTTCTTTTGAAGCCATTCTCACTTGGCTTAAAATGAAAGACGAATGGCCCCTCATCCTACTCCATTTGGGAGGTTTGGGGTTGGGTAGGGCAAAGTAGAACACTACTCAAGTTCACCAGCTCTCTCCACAGTAATTATCTCTAAAAATGCCTCTCCCATCTTCCAGACTTTAAACTATTGTTGAGAAATCTGTTGAACTGAGAATCGCAAAACTGATTCTCAAAGATTACCTTTGAAGATCTGCATAGGGGACACAACATTGTAAAATGATTATAAATCAATAAAAAATGTTAAAAAAAAAAAAAGATCTGCATAGGGGATCAATACCTTGCCCAGGAATGTGAGGGCACTTAAAATGTCTCGTATTCTCAGACATTAGGGTATCAGTCAAGACTAAAGCAAAAGAATCTCACGATAGCATTCTGTTAAATATACATAGCTTATTCCTTGGTCTAGATTACAAAGGAAATGAATGCTGCTCATCATTTTCAGCAGGGTATACGTAAGTGTCTTATTTTAGACATTACAATTACATTGGCAGTGTCTTCTAGGCCCTTTCAAAAAATCTGAGTGCTGACCATATGCCAATCTAGGTGCAAAACTGATCCAGAGCTTAACATTGTACTGTTGGAGAACGACAGTAAATAAATAAACATATGATATGTATATAACGGGTGATCAGTGTTTTAAAGAGAAAAAGAAAGTACATTGAGGGATGAGAAAGTGATACAGCCAGAAAGGTTGCTTTCCATACTGAGTGGTCAGCCAAAGTTGCTATGAAAAGATGGCATGTGAGTAAGAACTTGCATAAACTGAAGGAGCAGATCATGAAAATAATTTGAGGATCAGTAGCCTTCCTGGCAGAACGAAATGCCTGGGGTGGGAACAAGCTTGGCGTATTCAAGTAGATCAGTAAGCCTTTCACTGAGTAACCTAGAAAAGAATTAGTAGTAAAGGATGAGTCAGAGAGCGGGTAGGAGACAAGATTCAACAGAACCTTGTAAATTCTGGTTAAAACTCTGGATCTTATTCTGAGGAAGGTGGAAATTCTTAGAATGTTATGAACAAAAACACTGACATGATCTGATTGATTTTTTAACAGGATTTTCCTGGCTGCTGCTTTGATCATCAACTGAAGAGGATAGGCTTTGTAGCAGGGAAGACCAGTTAGGTGATAATCAGGGTGAGAGGTGAGGGACCTGGGTAGTGGCTGCAGAAGTGGTGAGAAATGGTTAGGTTCTGGATGTATTTTGAAAACAGAATGACTAGGATATGTTGATGGATATTGTTGTAGGCAGAAGAATGGCCATGCCAAAATGTCAGGGTTCTAGTCACTGGAACCTGAAAATGTTACCTTCCTTAGGAAGAGGGTCTTTGCGGATATAATTAAGTTAAAGACTTTCAGATAAGGTGGTAATCCTGGATGATGCAGTTGGGCCCTACGTGCAATCATAAGTGTGATGATAGAAAGAGGTGGAGAAAGCTTCGAAGGACACCCAAAGGAGGCAACATAACCATGGAAGCAGAGCTGGAATAATGCAGTCATGAATCAAAGGATGCCAGGACCCATCAGATTCTGGACAAGGCGAGGAACAGATTCTATCTAAACCAGAGCCTCTGAAATTTTGATTTGGGCTCAGTTACATGGGTTTTGGACTTCTGGACTCCAGAACCATGAAAGAATAAATTTCTCTTGTCTTCAAGTGCAAAGTTTGAGGTAATTTGTTAACAGTAGCCTCCTGAAACTAACACAGACTTGATGTGGTATATAAAAAAAAGAGAAGAGTCAAGGATAGCTTCAAGCAATTTTGACTTATGTCAAGGGATAGTGTTTCCAATTACTGAGTTGGGGGTGTCTGAGAAAGGAACAGGTTTGGAGGAGAAAAAAATTAAGGTAGATTTTAGACATGTTCGATTTGAGATGACTATCAGACATGGAATGAGGATGCTCAGAAGGAGGGTGACTATGCGAGTCTCCAGCTCAAAGGACAAGTTGGGGCTGGAGGTGAATGTTGGATTTATTAGCACATAGTGATAATTAATGTCATGGTGCAGAATGAGCTCACCTGGGGGGCATGTGAGATATGGAAGACGTTCCAACATTGAGCACTGAGACACTCCAGTGTTTATATTATACTATACAATTAGAAGGACTCACAGGGGAGACTAAGAAGAAGCAGGGATTGAATTTAAGAACTGAGAGAGAGATGTCCTAGATTCCAAGTAAGAAAGGAATCTCAGAAAAGACCAAGTTAGTAACCATGTCAAATGCTGCTGAAAAAGTAGAGAACGAAAATGTTTGGACAGATGATAGAGATATTTGAGGAGTTGTAGCTGTAAATGTAAGCAAAAGAAATGGGGGGGGGGTAGAGTAAGATGAAGGGAGAGTGTCTTCTAAGATAAGCATTCCCATAGCAATATGGGCATAGGCTTGACAGGGTCAGTGAGGAGAACACAGTGACCAGATAAACTGAATCCGAGAGGATCGTGAATTTAGTGTCAGGAAGCTCCCCTGGAATCAAAAAGCAGCCTTTAAAAATGAAGATGAGTTGAATCTAGATGCTGTAGAGAATTTTTTAAAATTTAAGTGGAATAACATGGTAGAATATTTGATAATAAAAATAAGGAGAAAAATATCTAAACACTTATACAAGCGGCTTATACAGTGGCTTGACCAAAATCTAGCAAGTTACTAAGTAGTAAGCTGAAAATACTAAAAGAAAAGCAGTCTCAGAATTATTGCAACAGATAGGACCCTAGGAGAGAGAATCACAAATAGAAAGGAAAAAGATTAGGATTCTGTAGCAATCCACATGGAAGACATCACAGACCTTCACAAGGCTAGTGGCCAACACAGAGAGCAGAAGACAGCAACATGTGTTGTGTGTGTGTGTGTGTGTGTGTGTGCCCATATGCGTTCGTGTGTGCACAAGCCGGCATGCACACATTTTTATAGCTTCAGGTTATGAAAGTTCAGTGGAGCCGTGGTTTTTCATCATCAAAATTATACAAAATCTTTCAAATCTACATTTCATTTCAAAGTCCCTTCACATTCATGACTTCATGTCCGAGTTACATCTACCCTGTGGAAGACCATTGACTTTTTACAGAAGAGAAATCTAATTTTCACAGACAGTATATAACTTGAACAAAATTATGAGGCTGGAGCATGGAAGAGATATTACTCAAAATTCAGGCTTATGGCTCCAAAGTCAAAGTAATTTTTTCAAGAAAAAGATAAATGGAAGAAGGAAGAGAATGAAAAAAGAACAGTGAGGCTCAGTAAGCTTTCTTGATAACTTAGTTGGGATCATAACTTGTTAATTCTGTGTAATTCTATTATGGCAGAACTCCTTGCCTAGCTATTATGGTTGGGAGAATTAATCACTCCTAAATCTTTAACTCTAGCCCAGATGGAACTCTAGAAACACAGATGCACTGGGTGACTCCATCAGGATGCCCTGCAGCATCTCAAAGTCCTAATTCCCTAAATTCCCATCGTAAACTTGTTTCTCTTTTTGGACTTCCTATCATAATAAAAGATACTAATGCACCAGGAGCCTGAGACAGAAATCTTAGAATTATCCCCAGTTCTTCTCCTAGTTTGACTCCCCACATCTAATCAGTTATGAAGACCTATCAAATCCATCCTCTCCATTTCTCTCCTCTTCATCCTCACTCTCATGATGTTCATACCATTGCTACTTCTTGCCCCCTTGCTGCTATTGCTTCCAATATTTTCTCTTTGCTTCTGGTCTTTTTATTCTCTGAAGCAATCTATACACTGATATCTCTGTGATTCTAAATTGCAAATAGTATCACATCACGCCCTGACTTAAACTTTTCAGTATAATCTAGTGCTGTTCAAACCATTACATAAGGTACATAACTTTTCATTATCCAACTTCTGTCTATCACATCAGCTTCATCTCCTTTTGATCCCGTTGTACACTAAAGTACTTGCTGTCCTTCAGATGTATCATATTCTTTTTTTTAATAAGGATCTTTAAAATGAAGTATAAGTTGGTTTACAATGTGTTAATTTCTGATGTACAACATAGTGATCCAGTTACACATATATATGTATATTTTCTTATTATTTTTCATTATAGGCTATTACAAGATATTGAATATAGTTCCTTGTGCTATACAGTAGGACCTCGTTGTTTATCTATTTTATATATAGTAGTATGTATCTGCAAATCCCAGACTCCCAGTTTAGCCCTTCACCCCCTCTTTTTCCCCTAGTAAACACAAGTTTGTTTTCTTTATTTTTTATTATTGAAGTATAGTCAGTTTACAATGTTGTGTCAATTTCTGGTGTACAACATAATGTCTCAGTCATACACAAACATCTGTATATTCTTTTTCATATTCCTTTTCATCATAAGTTATTGAAAAATATTGAATATAGTTCCCTGTGCTATACAGTAGAAACTTGTTTATATATTTTACATATAGTAGTTAGTATCTGAAAATCTCAAACTCCCAACTTATCCCTTCCCACGCCCTTCCTCCTAGGAACCACAGGTTTGTTTTTAATGTCTATGAGTCTATTTCTGCTTTATAAATAACTTCATTTCTATCATTTATTTTTTTAGATTCCACATATAAGTGATATCATGTGGTATTTTTCTTTCTCTTTCTGGCTTACTTGAATTAGTATGACAATCTCCAGGTCCATCCATGTTGCTACAAATTGTATTATTTTATTCCTTTTTATGGCTGAGTAATAGTCCATTGTGTGTGTGTGTGTGTGTGTGTGTGTGTGTGCGCGTGCGCACACATGCGTGCGTGCATGCATGTGTGTAGATATAGATTTATATCTCACATCTTCTTTATCCAATCATCTGTCAATAGACATTTAAGTTGCCCTTATGTCTTGGCTATTTATTGTAAATAGTGCTACTATGAACATTGGGGTGCATGTATCTTTCTGAATTAAGAGTTTCTTCTGGATATATGCCCAGGAGTGGAACTGCTGGATCATATGCACCGTATTCTTGGCACCTGCTCTCCTCTCTCCTTTCTCTTAATGAGGCTTTAAGACTCAGTTTGTAAACCCTCTTCTTGGTCTTTATCAGCCCCCTTCACCTCCCATATCAAAGTATTTATACTTTATTCCATGTTCTCATAGTACATTGAATATAACTTTTTAAAATACGCTCTATTGGTTTTGTAGTTATTGTTTTGACCTCACTGCATTATTTAGCTACGTGAATAAAGAAATTGTTTTATCCATCTTTGTATCTCTAGAACCTTCCATAGTACCTGGTATATAGTATGTTCTAAATAACTAACTGATTAAAATGTGGAAAAAATGATGATACATGAAAGTGATGAAATACCCGAGGGACTGAAACTCAGAAGAGTTAGGTCAACCTAACTTACAGCATGCATTTGGATACATTTCTTTCACTTCCAGGCTTTGGTTTTCTCATCTTTAAAGCCATGCCTCTTAACCAGATACTCTCTAAGGTCTCTTCAATTCTAAAATGTTCCAGACATATCTGTTTGAAATCAAGTTGTTTAATGCAGTTCTACTTTTTCAGCAAAACTCCAAACACACAGAATCATCGAAGCACCTTGAGAAAGTCAATTGTCTTCCAAACAGTGAACAATTTATTTCCTAGTCACTGGCAGGAACGCTTCCAATCTTTTATAAATAGAAATCTTCCAGGAATATAAACAAAATTGATTGGACCTAGACATTGAGTCCTTGGAAAATATGATCAAATTTCTCATCTCCTTTGGAAGATGAGTATGATTTTGAGAGGTTTCATCTGAAGTCAGCTCGTACATGAAAATCCCACTTTGGATGCAAATAGCACTCATGCTTGGAGTCTTTCTGCTTAATCTCTAAAGTCATTTGCTAAGTTCAAAAGTATTTAGCAAAATAAGTATTTTTGACAGAAATCTTTGCTTCCCTAATAGTATTTGGAACTAAAAAAAGGCTTCTTGCTTGTGGAATATTCATTATTGGCAATTTAGGGTGCATTTGCAAGCCACAAAAATCCTCTGCTGATTATAGACTCTCTCCAATTTGTCATGGTGTGTTCTGGAAGCAGCTGAAGTTGGTCAAATTGGAGCCAAGACATAGCGGTCTTACACTGGAAACACACGAGGGAGCTGAAGCATGTTATGAGGCAACATGGCGGAGGAGGGACTATCATGTGAGACATTTGGAATACAAGACGATGTTTTTTAAACTACTGTTTAGTCATCATCAATATATTAAAAAGGTGACATTAAGAGACTGGGAATATGGTAGCCCGTCTGAAGTCTATCACTATAATTATTTTTGTTTGTGGGACAGAATCCACTGAGTCTCAGGATAAAGTCATTGACAAAAATTCATCTTGCAGTGGACGTCATTCCAACCTCCTCCTGCTGAACGTCAACCTTGGTTTCCAGGATGTCTGCAACTGGTATTGAGAAGGCATTCATGCCGTACTGAACACAAAAACAAACCTGGTTATGTTCCACTTTATTTCCAGTTGATGGCCTTAAAAGAATAAGCTTTAGTCAAAAACATCCTAATGATCTCAATTTATTTGTGGAAGACTTGGATTTTTTTTGACGTACAATAGATTAAGAGAAAAACTCCCCTTTCTCACATTTACACACACACACATGCATATACCCACACACACAGTCACTCAGGACTTGACCAGTGTGGTTTTCTGGGATGAACAGTTTGTACCGGCACAACATAGTATCTGGGCAGAAAGTTTAGAAAGGAGTTCGGCGACTAGTTTATACTATGTAAAAACCCCGTGTGAATAAAAGTAATAAATGACTATTTGGAGGGTTTTTTGCAGTGGGTAAGAAGCAATGTGTGAATTTAGATAAAGCAATGTTCCATTTTCTTCAGGTCATATTTTCTAGCAAACTCCATTCTCCAAACATGCTTTTAAATTAAGCAAAAAGCTTTCCACCCCTTATCTCATGAAATAGCCATCACAAAGCTTAAGCACCAAAACCACTTGCTTTGACAGGTTTATGGAGTAAGTCTAAGAGTAGGACAGTCTGAGAGAGAGGAGAGAGAGGGACAGACACAGTCAGAGAAAGAAAGAGAAAGAGCAAGAAAAAGAGAGACATTTGAAAACCACTATTTGTTGTTTAACATAGAAGAAGACAGAAAACTGCAGTACAACACAAGCTTTTATCACCACCAAATACAGTTATGGAGGTCCAGAAGAGTGATCCTGATTTTTGTAAATTAGGAAGCAAAGATTTCAGCATTCCCTGTTTAAGAAGGCAAAGCATTTGAGAAGACAAATTTGGATACCAAAACCTAACATTTTTCAGTCTTGGGCCTGAAATGAACAAGTTTAACTATGAGAAAAATCATTTAAAAAGCACTGCTGTATATGTCTAAGGAAACTTTAACACACAGGAGCTAGAAAGTGGTGTGTATTTCATTTCCAAGACACTATTGAGCACATCTGGCCAATGGCAGTTTCTGGCTACTTCTCTGCATCATTTCAGTAAATACCTATCTTTTCTCCTCTTTTGCTTCCACAGCGACTTTGCCGAGACCCTGTGAGCCAGTGCCTGGCGACAGTGATGTCCGTGAGCAGCGCTGCAACAACCAGGGCGGCGTGGTTGGTTGTGATTTCCTGCTGGCGTGGATGATGAACATGGAAAGAGAAAAGTAAACAAGATATGGCTGTTTGGGCTTATGCTTGAGAAACAGAGGAAAATCTACTGTGGTCTTGAAGGACTGTTTTTTTTGTTTGTTTATTTTTGTTTGTGTGTGTGTGTTTTTTTTTAATTTAAAGTAGGGGTGTTCCTGTATAGACAGTGTGCATCTAATAGTTTTGTCGCAAGGGCTATTCTAAGCGCGTAGAGTTGCCATGGCTTTCTTCCGTGTGTGTTGGCTGTTATTCCTTTGATTGGGGGTGTGGTTGTTGCTGCGGTGATGAGTCTGCCCTGATTGTTGATGTTGAGTGGGGCCTCCTTTTTTATTTTGTGGCTGTCACAGCCCTGACAGGGGGCCAGGTCTGCTCCCTGTTGCTGGAATAGAGGCTTTCGGACCTGTTTCTGAGTGGCAGTGTCTGGTAGGTGGGGCTGGAGCGCTTCAGCTGGGAAGAGAGTCGCAGAGTATACCTCTGCAGGTGATGTCCACCGGGCAGAGCCCTCTGTGGTGGTGTCTGTCACCTGCTACTCAGGCTTACAAAGTACTCTTTGTTGATGCTACCCTTGTCCCCACCTTAGCTGTGGGAATGTCAGCCACCCGCTCTGGTGTTCCCCAGGTTCTGCACTCGCAGAGCCACCGGTGCTGGGAATTCAAGATTTGCAGATACAAAGTACTATGTACAAAAGAGATAAACAACCAGGTCTTACTGTATAGCACAAGGAACTGTATTCAATATCTTGTAATAACCTATAATGGCAAGGAATACAAAAAGCATATATATCAATGTATAACTGAACCACTGTTGTACACCAGAAACTCACACAGCGTTGTAAATCAGCAACACTTCAATTAAAAAAAAAAAAAAAGCACTTGGGGAAGGCTGTTGGAATAGCAGGAGTTCTGCACCAGGGATCAGGAGCTCTGGGTTGAGTCCTGACTTATCATTACCGCCTCATGACCTCGGGCATAAATCCTTAGTATCCAGATCTCTAAAATGCATTGTCAGCGCTGGATTGCCTTTACCGTCTGTGTCACTGTTATGCTTTATTACCCATGGAACTGGGACTGAAGTCTGGTGGAGAGGACACTAAACTTCCTAGCATTTCAGGAGAAGGGAAGAGCATGTGTCTCGTTCTGACAAATAAAAAATGAATGTGAATGGGATGGGCATTTCTGGCTGAGTCAGTGAAAAGCTCTGCCTGACTTGCTAATCTTCTTCCGTGTGTCCCAGCAACCACGGAGAAAGTCTCACACTGAGATGGTGGAGCCCAGACCCGAGCAGCGTGGACTGCTGAATCCCTGTCCTGGCGGCTGCCCTGGAGAGTTGCCTGGACTTCCAACACATTTTGCATTAGTGAGAAAAAACTTGAGGCATTAAACCACTGAGATTTCAGGGTTGTTTGTTACCATAGCAAAAGCCTAGCCTCTCCTGACTAATAAAGTAAGGCAACTGCTTTAAATTTAAAAAAAAAAAATCTGAGCCAATGTTTTATATGCCTTTAGGTTCTTGCAATTAAAAGATTATCATAAATGAAATGTATTAATTCTTTTAACTTTGAATAATGTTATTGAAGTCACTGTTTTCAATGCCAAATTTTAGGAAGAAAAGCATAATACCAGGCCTTGGGTCTGTCACTCCTGACTTCCCAGTAGTTTCAGATTGATTTCACACATGTTATTCTGGACTCCTGCAGTCCAGGGAGGTAAAGAAAGAAAGATATTATTATGCCTATTTTACTTACAGCAGGATACAAAGCTCAGAGAGGGTAGATAATTTCCTCAGAGTTCCCAGAGGGAACAGATTTTACAAACATGTTTCCAGCTCACCCAGTCCAGGGTTCTCCCCATTCATTCGTTGCTTTTGCTCCACGACGCTGCTTTGTGAAACTTCCTCCTCACACTCCCGTAGCAACTTCCCTGGCCCTCTCTGGTGGTATGTACTGTTTGTTCAGAATATCTCTTTTAACAATCTTCATGGACCCCCTGCAACGTGAAGAATAACATTTCTGGAGATCAGAGAGAGGAGTAAGGAGCTGAGGAGCAGAATCCACAGAAGAGAGATTAAGATGAGAGGAAGTCTCTTGCCCTACCAGAGTTCACAGCCAAGTAGAGTTGAAGGCAGTGGATGGAGGGGAAGCAAGACAATGCACAGTCATACAAGGGCAGGAATAAAAATACTGATGAACTGGGCGTAGTAGTCGTCAGCCTGCAGGTCCCCAGGCAGAACTCTATTTTAGATTGTGAGAGAGGCTGGCTTTAAGTTTAGTACCCAGGGCCTGATCAACAGTAGAAATTATTCTTAGTTCTGAAGTCAGTGTAGCAGAGGATTTATCTTCCTAACTGGGCTTTACCCAGTGGATGGAACATAGTAGTTACTCAATCAATTAAGGAAGAGAGAGAGGTGGCTGGAAGAGGAGACTGAAAGAAGAAAGGAAGGAAGGGAGGGAGGCAGGGTCAGAGGGAGGGAGGAAATGTGTGTACTATTTTTAATTATCCATCCTTTAGACACTGTATTAGGTGAGAAGGATACAAAAATGAATAAAGACCATCTATGATTTCCAATTCTTACACTCTTAATAGAACTCAGAACATAGTCATGAAGGCTTTCTTTTTTTCATTGCTTTTGCAATAAATTTGTCTTGTTAGGGTTTATCTCTTCCTACTGTAATGGAAGGGAGTTCTGATTACTTGAAGCTTCTGATTGTCTGGGTTTTAATTATTCAGAAAAGTTTCACTCCATATTGCCTCTCTTCACTCTTCAGTGTAACTTTCCCAGCACATCAGACCCACCTTCCACCGGAAACACAGAAGGAACTGACCCTGCCCTTTTCCTTAAAAAGGAAACACCTGAGAATGCAGTGGGTGTCTACTCCATGTGAACTTGGAGGAGCCAGCGCTCAGCATGGCTCTCAACTGGCCTGCTGCTGCTCAGCCAGCTGGCCTCACTGGCCAGGAGTGCCAAGCGTGCTTCCAGGTCCAAGACACTGATCACATCTGAAGTGCTATGCTTGAAACTCAGAGAAAGAGGAATGTACTTATTGGAAAATGTGTTTTACCATAAAACTTCTGAGAAAGTGTAAACTGTAAACTAGCTAACATTTTTCCTCTGGACAGCTGGTCAGATATAAAAGTCAGCTGGCGAGAGCTCTTGTAAATATGATTTCCACAGCAGAGCAATTGTAGGAACATAAACAGCTTTCTAGATACCAGCAGTTGGCCAGTGGAAGGAAATAAGCACGCAGACTGGAGCTGGAAGCTGTCTTTAGGATGACAGAAGAGTTGGATTTTGAAGCTCATGTATCGACAGAAAATTTACTTGTCCAGGGATCCAATAGTTTAACAGAGTCTGGCTTTTCACAACTGCTGCAAAGAAGAAAAACACTAAAATTTATAGTGCTATCAGTTTGTAGAAGCCTTTGTAATTCACCAAGTGTCAGGGAAATAAGGACCATGGATCAATGGTGTTTGCATTAGAAATAGGGCCCATGAAAAAAATATTGCTGTCCAGGATTCAATTATCCTAATCGAATTAGAATCCCCTGGGATGGGGCTTTGGCACTGGTAGTTTTAATGAGTATCCCAGGTCATTCTAATGTGGTTAGCACCGTCTAGGGGAATTTTAAGAGTGGGAAGCATGGTATGGTAAAAAAAAAAAAAAAAAAAAAAAAAGCTGAGACACGGAACACATCAGTCCTTCATTTACTGGCTATGTGACCTTGAATCAGAACCTCGGTCTCTTTAAGTCTTGGTTTCATTATTTGCAAAATGAGGATGAGAATCTTCTTATCCCTTATAGGGAAATTTAAGGCTCAGGAGAGGTCCTCTGGAAGCACTTTGCAAACCATGATACTCTGATCAAGTATCAGTTACGAGGTTATTCTGACCCTGGTTCTAACACATGGAAGTGTCATGCTAGACAGCAAAGCAGAACTCAGAGCCAGCCTGACAGCTAGAATCTCTGGATGGTCAGCTTTTCCCAGAAAAACTCTTCAAGTTTTCTATTACATTCATCAAAACCCAAATGGTTGCCTCTTTAGAAGACCAACCCAAGGAAATAAAATTCCCAGAAGGGAACTTTAGGAAGGAGCAAGAAGTGAGAAAGGAGATTCAGGGAGAAAGAAACCACAAAGCTTCCATGATGCTCCTGAAATCCCAGCCCTGGAAATTTGTATCTTTTGTTTCAGTTCAGATCCGCCCTGCTCTTCGAGTACTGATTCACACTGATGTAAGTAAACTGCCCGCCACAGAGTGGACACTTAAATGTCAATTAGAATGTTGTCTAAAATCTCGATATAAAGAAATACTCTCATTATAAGCTTGCATCTATTACATGGGCACAATCTGAACCCTACAGATATAAAGAAAGGGAGGAAGGAAGGATGTGTTAGCCGTGAAGGACATGAGACAAAAGGGTCTGTCCACACAAGCTGGATCGTAATGTCGTTAACCACCGTCCCAGGAACCGTTTGGGGCTATCTATATCTGCTGAAAGTCCTCAACCCCAGCCTCTAAACATAACCCGCTGGGGCTCCCAGCAACCACTACACTCTAACTGGTGTTAAACTGTCATAATCACTGTAGGAGCAAACAGAGATCAGGGAACCCTGGGGGAGGCCTTCAGGAGGAGGAGAGGTCTAAGCTGAAACCCAAAGGTGGACAGGACTGAACAAACTGAACAAAAAGGGTGGGTTAATGGAGCAAACAGCACGACTAAAAGCCAAGCTGCAGGCTCAATAAATGAGATAGCACTCATTGTAATCTGTTTTCATGTAAGAAGGACCAGCTGCCAGGATTACGTCGGGGTAAGGGCAGCCCCTGGAGAGGTCAGTGTAAACATAGCAGGTTTCTCTATCATATTCCTGTGCGTGGGTGACTTCCAGGAAAGCTGATTGGAGAATCATGGTTGTTAGTAGAGGAAACAGCTTTCTACTGTAAAGGCACAAACTTATTACCCATTCATTCAGCATCTACTCATTCCACAAGTGTTGAGTTTAGGGGTAGGTGTTGGATTTGAGAGGTTTTGTTTGTTTGTCTTTTTTTAAATGGAGGTACTGGGGATTGAACCCAGGACCTCTTGCATGTTAAGCATTGAGCTATTTCCCTCCCCCTCTTTTTTGCTTTTTTTCAGAGCATCTTCTGTGAGTGAGACTCTATGCAAAGTATTGAGGATTCAGTGCTGAGAAGTTCATGATTCCTGCCCCCAGGGAGCTTACACTAATCCTGCCATTGAGAAAGTAAAGGAAGTAGGTGGAAAAGCTGTGTGACCTTGGACAAATGACCCACCTTCTTGAAGCTGCAGATGTCAGAATGTTCAACTGGAGTAATATTTAGAACCACTTTATAAGGTGGTTAAGAGTCTTTAATAGGATAAAGCACTCAGCACAGTGCCAGGAACATAATAAGCACTCTATAAATATATTAACCATTGTTATTCCTAAGCACCTCACTGGGCTTGGTTAGGGCAAGCAAATGGGGGTGGGGTGGGGGGGCTAGGTTATTCTCTGGTGCTGAGACCACTGTTAGCACTCAGCCAGCAGGCTCTGCAGACCACATGAACATGCATTTGGCTAGATTCCACAACTAACCTTATGACTTCAGTTTCTAAGCTTTTCCCAGAGATCCGCCCTCCTAGAGTTGATGAAAGACAACTGGTCATGCTTAATGGTTTAAGCCAACTAGTCCCCCACCATATGCTGGACATATGTGCTCCCATTGTAAACAACCGTGTATGAGAAGAAGAAGGGGCGAAAATGACGATTGTTGCCTCTCCAGTGGAAAGGATGGGGGTAACTTACAATGCAGACATTGTCATTTACAAGAAGTAAAAGGAGCCCTTGGACACAGCAGCTGTGAGCCAGATGGTTGCTTGTGGGCAGATCCAGGCTGGGAAACTACACGTGGCTTGTGATGAGGAGGAGCAAATGCAAAACAAAACTCACTTTCCTTTGGAAAATATTGCCTCAGCCTGCAGAGGGAATTTACTGCATCCGTAAACCACAGTCAAAGTGATGGTGATTAACCAGAGATGATGAAGATGAGCCTCGCTTTCTTATCCTCAAACCAAGGAAGCTCTGGACTCCATGCAACACTCTCATTTCTGGCACTGAGCGAGGTGATGGGTAGGATGTGGTCATAAATGACTCAAAGGCAAGATTGTTTTAGAATTGTGTCTTTGGTGCTTGGGGATTTGGCTTCCTTAATGGAAAAGTTCTTTTGAGAGACATATTTATTTTTAAAGGCCGAAATTTTTGATCTCATCTTGATGATGCAGGTTCCATTATTTGAGAGCTTCTTAAAACCAAGGATCACATTTTAGCAACTTCTGTAGGTCTGACACTTACTATGAGATCAATAAATGGTATGTGTGTGTCAGGGGGTTGGGTGGTCAGATCGTGAGAGAGAAAGAGACAAGGAAACAAACGAAGGAGAAGGGGAAAATGAGAAGGTAAGAGGGATGTCAGAAAGTGGAGGAAGAAGGGAGCAAAGGGAGGAAGAAGGCAGCATAGACTGTGGACCATGGAAGCCAGGTGGTGGCACAGACCTCTCAAGAGACGCAAATATGGGGAAGGTTCAGCAGATGATTAAAAAGCAGGCTAGACAACTGTACCTCCTAGAAGATACAGGGTGATGACCATTGTACAGACTCCCATGGCAGGAACTGGGGAAAACTGGAGGACAAAAAGAAAATTCTGAATGGGTCAGAGCTTTCCATCTGAATTGACAGAAATCACCTGGAAGTGACTAGATCACATGATCTGCAGCAAGTCAAATGGCGGGTAAGATGAGAAAGACCAATTATAGGAAAAATTAAGTGAGTTCATGCATACTCGAAGTTTTAACATCAGCTGTGGGCTCCATAAAAGTTTCCAACTTAATTCAATAGGACAAGTATTTGTGGAGTGCCTGCTAATTCAGCTGAAAAGCTGTGTTCTTCCCATGTGCAAAATTTTCCTGCTTTGAGTTGAGAATTAAATGGACCAGGAGCTCTCTCAGTGGCGATTTAGACACTCACTTTTCTAAAGGTAGGGTCTCGAAGAAACCATCTCTCAAATGCCTTCCAGCTACGGGAATACCAATTTCAGTGTTTCTGCATCACAGTGATACCACATGTCTACAGAGCACTCCTCAATTACAGAGTGTGAAATTGTCACTATCATCCCTTTAGTAAGGAAAGGGGGAAAGAGAAAGCAGAGGGTTTAACTAAGGACTTGCCAAAGACAGTTAATGCAAACCTGAGACCCAAACCCTGGTGTTTGAACATCAAGGGCACCGTCTTTCTGCTCTATCGCATCCACTCACAGATACAGTTTATGGGCTTAGTTTTGCTGGATCAGAAACTAGATTTTTTAGCAGCTTACTCAGAGATGACTAGGTTCTGGAAGATGGATTTGCTAGCCCTATTCACAAGAGACTAACTTCTACTGAATCAAGGAGAAAAAATCACTGGTTCTAGAGTAAGAGACAGTTATCTGCCCAGGAAATTCCGGAGTTATCTGGAAAGCACAGAGAGAATGTGTGTGTATGTTGTGTGTGTGTGTGTATGTGCACATGAACATGTGTCTGTGTTTCTCTTTATTTCTCCACTTATTGCCTGAAGTCTGCTAACTTGACTAAGCACCTTGCTGTTTAAAGTGGTGTCCAGGAGGGGTCCAAGGTATCTTAGGTCCTACTGTAGACCATGTGCTCATTACTCTACCTTGAGTTCTAGGCATAAGGGTCATTGCCTCTCCTGGCCCCTCTTTGTGCTGAGAGGGCCGTTTCATTCAATGGGATATCTGCCCAGGTCTAGTTGTGAGAAAGTCTACTTTGCCATAGGTCAAGGCAGAAAGCCATTGTTTGTCAGCACTTAAAGGACAAGACAAAGGCATAATCAGAGACCGGAGAGCCAGTAAAAAGAGGTCTTTCTTTGCTGGGTCACATGATCTTCACCTGCATATTCATCCCTAAGCATTGCAGTGAACCCAAATTTTTCAGGGACCATATTTTCTAAACCAAAGCTTGGTACGGGAATTTTGACAACAACTTTTGCTCTTCTTGGTGAATTAGTTTTTTTTTTTAATCTATAAGGTTATAAACGCTGAATCACATTAAGCATTCTCTTTTATGTATGTATATGAGCACATCTACATTTTTTTCCAGAGAGCTTTTATAAAAAGAATTTAAAGCACCCATTTACTTTTTAAAATTGCATGTATTGAGAATAATAAAATTATATGGAATTGGAATCATCACCTTTCTATACTATTTACAGTCTTTTATATAATAATTAGCAAAATAATGTTCTCTTATTTCTCAAAGTATACAAATTATATCAACTGCTTCTATTTTTAAAAATAGTTTATTGCTAAAAGCAAAAAAAAAAAAAAAGATGGATTTGGGATTTAGGCTCACATATTTTAAGTATACCTATACGGGAACTATATGGTATGTGGCACATAACATACGATGCAGTGGATATGATGATGTCCTTCCTGCTCATCAGAGAGCCTTCAGCTGTCTGCCCCTGAGCCACAGACAGCCACCTTGCCCAAAGTCATTCCCTTCCTGGGAGATCTCAGACACAGTCATTAGTCAAGGTGAAGAACAAGGGCCCAGTCATTTCAGTAGGGACAACTCTGATGGCCATTTTTAGCCCCAAGTCTCCCTGTGGGGTAGCCAAGACTGTCACTGAGCTTGCATCGCAGCTCAACTTTCCCTCTTTTTAATCCTACGTCCTTTCCTTTCTTTCAACGGATTTTGATACCAAGAATACCTCATAATTAACATCTTGGCCCTTAAACTCCATATCAGTGTCTGCTTCCCAGAGAACACAACCTGTGGCTTACAACAAGAATATAAAGTTCTTGAGAATAGAGATATTTGTCTGCCTTGTCCACAGATGCCAATATATCTCCAGTGCAATAAATACTTGATGGTTATATAAGGTTTCACCTGCATGGTAACGAATGTCAGAGAACAAAATAAGATACTTATGAAAACAGGGTGGAACTTCCAAACCAAGAGCACGCTTATGGTTTTCACTATAAACCAGCCAACCCAGAGAAGCAAAGCTGTGGAGATAGCATATAATCCAGCCAACCACTCTACTCATTCTTTCAACATTTATTGGGTCAACTATGTGCCAAGTACTAAGCGGGAGAAAAACATAATCAAAGCAGACAGTGCCTTCTCTCAAGTAGTTCACCAGGTATTTGTGGAAAGGAATATAGAAAGAAAAGAAAGGGAAAAGAGGAAGAAAGGAAGAGAGAAAGAAAGAGAGAAAGAGAAAGAAAAAAAAGAAAGGAAGAGAAAGGAAGGAAGGAAGGAAGAAAGAAAGAGAGAAAGAGAGAAAGAGAAAAAGAGAAAAAGAGGAAGGAAGGAAGGAAAGAGGGAAGGATGGACTACAGCACAGTGAAAGTCCAATGACAGTGAACACAAGGGCTGTCAGAGCACTTAGGAAAAACAAAATATAACAATAAACCCTGCCTTAGAGAGAAGGCTTCCCAGAGAAAGTGACATCTGTGGGGTGATTTGGGTGATTTGGTAAGAGCATAGCATACCACAGAGAACACATACTGAAATCTGCCTACGTGGGTTCAAATCCCAGTATTATACACCAGAGGCAGTAGGTGGACAAGTTATTCAACTCTCACCTCAGTGATAACTGTTCAAATTGGAGAAATAAGAGTATTATGAGGGCTGAATGAGTCAGTGTCTGTGAAGAACACATTTGTCCAATAGCAATCTCTCACTAAGTGAGAGACTGTTTAATTAAATAGATAAAATTAAAATGCATAAATTGGATTATCCCAGTAAAGAAGCTCTTTCCAGACAGTAAGTAAAAGACCAGAAATGTGAGCCTGGAGCCTTCAGCACTCATTATTTTCAGGACAGTGGGGACAAGGGTGTGAATGGAGGAGGGACCAGGGGGAGAGACAGTTGGGTTGTAGGGAGGCCCTTGATGAAAGCCATCTCCCGGGAGCAGATGCAGGCCGACCAGGTTTAGGTCATAAATTCCTTTAAAGGGAGAGTCTGTTTAAAGTCCCAGTGCTTAATGTCTAAAAGTTCTTCTGAAAATGTTAACAAATTGGACTGAGTCTGAAACACTCAGTAAATATCACAGTCATCTTGCTATTGGAGCTTCTGTGGATGATAAATTAAATCTATAGGCTGAAGAGAACATGAAAACTCCCTTCCCACAGAATTTTCTTTTCTTCTCTGAAGACATCATTCACTATAAGGCCACTACTGTCTCCGAGAAAAAAAAAACATAGTATCTGGAATATTTCATTTTACACATTTACATCATTAAGGGCCCCATCTCCAAATATAACTACACTAGGGGTTAGAATTTCAACATGTGAATTTTGGAGGGGACACAAATATTCAGTCCATAACATTCTGTCTCCCAAATCCATGTCCTTCTCACATGCAGAATACATTCATTCTGCCCCAACAGTCCCAAAACCCTTAACTCATTCCAGCATCAATTCTAAAGTCCAAAGTTTCACCTAAGTATCATGTAAATCAGTTATGGGTGAGACTCAAGGTACAATTCATCTTAAGACAAAAATTCCTCTCCAGCTCTGACCCTGAGAATACAGATAAGTTATGTGCTTCCAAATACAATGGTGAGAAAGGCACAGATAGGCACTCTCATTCTGAAAGGGAGAAATAGGGAAGAATGGGATGCAAACTCTATTAAATCTTAAGGTTTGGGAAAACTCTCTTTGGCTTGATGCTCTGCCTTCTGGATCCACTAGGGCAATGGTCCCACCTTCCAGACCCACTGGAGCAAGAGCCCCACCCTCACGGCTCTGCCAGGCAGGGATCCCATCTCCCTGGTCTGCCCAGCGGAGTTACCCCCACCATGGCTTCAGGCTGAGGCCATCTAGCCTGTTGAAACCAGGGTGGCCTCCCTACCCTTTGAAACCAAGGAGGCAGCCCAGATGATCTTTGAATCAACTTCAGAGTTCTTCTTTCTTTTCCTTGATGAATAATGCACATTTGCAGCTGAATAGCTCAATTATCCCATCCTGTAGAATCCAAGTCCTTTCTTCATTTCATCTCGCCTCCATCCCATTCAATTCAAACTACCAGTGTCTCTGCTCATGTAGTTCCATAATCTCTTCATCAAGTGGTAGTCCAGACACACTCTTGGTACCCTGTTCACAGCGTGCTTTCTCATTTTTTGAAATATAAACATACTGAGAATTTTCCAAATCCTTAAGTTCTGGTTCCTTTTTGCCTAAACATTCTTTCTTCATTTCATCTCCCTCCTCTCACACTGTAATATAAGCAGTCAGGAGGACCCAGGTCATACTTTCAACATGTGGCTCAGAAATCTCCTCTATTATATATCTAATTTCATCACTCACAAGTTTTGTCTTCCACAAAAAACAAACAAACAAAAACAACAAAAAAACTAGAACACAATCCAGCTAAGTTTTTGCCACTTTATAACAAGAATTGCCTTTCTTCCAATTTCCAACAGTTTGTTCCTTTTTTCCATCTGAGACCTTGTCTTTTTCCATCTGAGGTCTTTAAGATTCACATTTCTACCATCATTCTGTTTCAGGACCATTTATATATTCTCTAAGAAGATAGATTCTTTAAGCAGCTTTCTCTCCAGCCCACATCTTTTTTTTTTTTTTTTTTTTTTTCTGAGCCCTTGTCAGAATCACTTAAACATCCTTATTTCTAACTTCTTGGCAATCTTGGCTTCTTCAAGCATGCTGCTCAAAACTCCTCCAGCCTCCACCCCTTACCCAGTTTCAAAGCTATTTCTACATTGTTAGGTACTTGTTACAGGAGCGCCCTATTCTTAGTACCAGAATCTGCCTTTGTCCACTTGTGCTGCTGTAATAAAATTACACAGACTCGGTCAGTGGTTTAAACAACAGAAACTTATTTCTCACGGTTCTGAAGGCTGGGAACTCCAAGATCAAGCTCCCAGTGGAGTCGGTGACTAGTGAAGTCTCTTTTCCTGGCTTGCAGATGGGCCAGCTTCTTGCTACATCCGCACGTGAGATTTCCTCAGTGTGTGTGGTGAGGCAGAGACAGAGAGAAAAGGAGAGAGAGGGAGGGCAGAATAAGCTTGCTCTCTGATATCTCTTTTTATAAGGACACTGATTCTCTTAGATCAGGGCCCCACCCTTATGACCTCATTTAACCTTAATACTTTTTTAGGGCCCTCATTTCAAATACCATCACACTAAGGGCACTACACGATACGAATTTTGTGGGGACACAAACTTTTAGTCCATAACAAATACACACCCCCATGATTCCCTTCAGAGTGCTCTGAATTACAAGAATTTCTAGTTGATATGCAACTAGTATAATCACAATTAGATGAAACATGTCCTGTGGCCAGCTTTAACTTCATTTAGCAAAGAATTAAGCTTTGACAAATATGAATGACCCAATCAGTGTCCCCAGTCCTCTGGTAGAGGATATGGTAGAAATGCTGACACTATAAACAAACTTCTCTGTGAGCTGCAGATGTCCTCTATCATTTTGCCCCAGTACAAAACAGTCAGCAAAGCATTGTCTTGAAAAACAAAGCAGTCGGGCAGAAATGACTGTGTTCGTTTTCCCAGAAAAACAGAATACACGGTCTATTTGCAAAGAGGATTCAAGAAGTTTGCATGATTTATGAATTATCTTGAGAGCTGGACTTAAATATTTCAATAGAAAGTCCAGCATCCATTCCTTTTGCTGAGTCCCCAGGACAGGCCAAGGTTGTCTTTATTCTGCTTGTCAAACCTTCGAGGTTTCACTTAATGAGGACCACTTTTACCGGAGTGAGACAGAACTCCTGTCACGATGTGTGAGATCACACTGGAGCAGAACCAAGAAAGACTGGAGCAAGCCGGCCCCCCTGCAGCAGTGTGAACTCCCTTTCCACTCCCTTGGCCGGCGTGCATTTGGGAGTTGAGCCTTTTCATGTCTGGCTAACTCAAGGCCAGAACCCTCCACTCCTTTTGGAAACGGAAAACCGAGACTTCCAGGTTAGTTTTCAGATGTGGGCTGGGACACAGAAGGATCCCATGCCTTAGGTAGTCTTTTCAGCGGAAAAACATTTGGAGAAATGCCAGGGTGGAGACTGTTTCCTGTTCAAATTGCATTTTAAGGCTGTGGTTAAAACAGGGATTCAGAAGGTATCGCTTCAAATGCATAGACCTGGCTGAAACCATTTTAACAGAGTTTCTTTTTTCTCTGCCTTTCTAACTTTTCCTATTGTCCCACTCTCTCTCTCTCTCTCTTTTTTTTTTTTAATTTGAAGTATAGTCAGTTACAGTGAGTCAATTTCTAGTGTACAGCATAATGTTTCAGTCATACATATATATTCATATATTCATTTTCATATTCTTTTCCATTATAGGTTACTACAAGATATTGGCTATAGTTCCCCCAAAACTGAATCAAGGATGGTTCCAGATAAATCATTTTTATTTTCTTTGCTTTCTTTCTCCTGTTTGTCTCTTGGCTTTCTTCTCATCCCATTCTTTTTTCTTCCTTCCAGTACTTTTCTGGACTTTTCATTCCTTGCTTCTTCCCTATCTCAGTTTCCTCTCTTAATTTATTTTTCTTTCCTTTATTTACTTCTTCCTATTGTCCTTTTTGTCATATTTGCCAAAGCTTAATGGTTTATAAAATAAACTTATAGCCAGCCACAAACAATGTTTTATTTGACTGAGACAATACTAGATCCGTATTAACCAGGACATCCCAGAATATCAGGCCAATCGAAAGAGAAATATGAGTATCTATCCTTCACTTTTTGCAAGGAGGAAAAGAGAGGGAGATGCTATTGAGACATGAGCAGGAAAGAAGTTGTACACATTCCCCTAGATGTGGTTAGTCGGTTTGCCTTGATTCTTCCTTTATTTTTCCCCCACCTTTATCATAATCATTCTTCAAGGTAAGGACATAGGATATTGCTAGTCCATATTATAGATTAGAAAACCAAAACTCCAAGGGATTTTTTTAGTCCAGGGTGGCGTAGTTAGTGACCTCCTCATCTCCCTCATGAGGTGGCAGGATTAACAAGTCCTTTCCCCAAAACATACCAATGGCTAAGACCACCAATAGTTTATCATTTGAATAAAAATAACAGAGGAATAATTCTAAAATAACCCTATCATGTAACACAGGTTTGTATTCTTAAGCCACAGATGTTTACTGCATGCTTATAGGTTTGCTAGCATTTGGCTACAACCATAGGTTAAAACCAATTCACTTTTTATTGAGTAAATTAAGTTTAAAGTAGGATTTGTTTTTTCTTATTTTAGAAACATTATGTCATATTGCCTAAAAACAGGGTATTTGCAGTCAGGCAGGTCTGGACTCCAATGCTGACATCACCTCCTAATGGTTGTGTGACTTCAGACAATTAGTAACATTTCTAAGCCTTAAGTTCTTCACTCATAAACTAGAAATAATTACTGCCTTCAGAATGGTTGTAATTATGAAAGTACTAGGCTGATCACGGTGCCTGCACTCTAGACATTATTACTAAGTTAAAATACAGAACCATAATGTGGGGTTGATGATCATGGTTGCACAACTCTGTAAATTTACTAAAAAAAATCATTGAATTGCACATTTAAAATGGGTGACTTTTATGGTATGTAAACCATGCCTCAGTAAAGCCATATGTATATTTTTTTCATGCTTGAATATATTTATTGAGGCTTTGAAAAGAAGTATAGGTATAGTGACATGGAAGTTCACAGGAAAAAGGTATATTCTGCAAAAGGAAGAGAGGAGGAGAAGCAGGTGGCAGGGGGAAGTGTCAAGGGACGCTTGAGAAAGAGTAAGAGTTCTGTGAGCCAACATGGGGTCACCAGGTAGAGGGAAGCATTTTAATCAGAACAGGAATCAAAGTTTGGGGTAGTGAGTCTTGAATATCATGCTGAGGATTTGGGATGTAATCTATGAGACAGTGAAAAAAAGTATGGTTTTGAGGCAAAGATTAAAAGAAAAATGCAGCTGTGTTTTGTTGATGCAGACAAGAAAGCCAGTTAGAAACTTACTGCCAAAGCACCTTAGAGGTAAAAAGGACCTGACTAGCTAAGGGAGCAGTGAGGAGGGAGCAGACGGAAGAGACCCCGGGGAGGGGGCTACCGGGGAATGGATAGATCTGTTGACTGACTGATGAGAGGAATAGAGAAGAAGAAATCAAAATGACTTAGGTAGTGAGCTTGGAGTTGAAGTTGTAGGTAAGGTTGAACTTGAATTACTAATGACATGTATGGATAGATATTCAGTAGGGATGTTTAGCAGAATATTGAAATATGGGTCTGATACTCTGAAACCAGAGACAGCAATTCAGGTGAAAAATCATGATAGTTGTGTTTTGAGCTGCGAATTGAACCTTAAATTTACTTTGAGTTTCTACCCTCTAACCTCCTTGCCTGTAACTCCTGTTTGATCTCCATATAACGAAAATTACCCATGTAAGAAAGAGATTTTTTTCTAAGGAGGATGCCTGAAGCTTTCATCAAATTCTCAAAGAAGTCTGTGACCCCTAAAAGGTTAAGAACTATTGGGGTAAGCAATGTCAGTTGAATGAAAGAAACCAGAGAATTGTCTGAATTTCTCGTTGTCTTTTTCTGTCCAAAGGTGTGGCTCAGGTGAATGCATAGAGACATAGCCTTTGGCTCCACTGTTGGTTCATGGCACCAATCCCCACTTCCATATTTACATGTTAGCTTCACTGTCATGCTCCTGGGCCCAGATAATTTGTTTGTGGCTGCTCTGGTTACTGTCTAAAGAGAAATAATTTTTAAAATGCTCTGCTAGTTCATATTTACTTATGAAGAAATAGCTTCGAAAGCATTTCTTTTTTAAATTATTGAAATATAGTCAGTTACTACATGTCAATTTCTGGTGTGCAGCATAATGTCCCAGTCATGCATATATATGCATATATTTGTTTTTATATTCTTTTCATTAAAGGTTATTACAGGATATTAAATATAGTTTCCTGTGTTATACAGAAGAAACTTTTTTTAAAATCTATTTTTATATATAGCGGTTAACATTTGCAAATCTCAAACTCCCAGACTTTTCCCTTCTCACCCCCACCTCAAAAGCATTTCTGAGCTAGAACATCTCTATTAATTGCACTGGCACATCTAAGACTAGCTTTCCAGGAGTAGAATAGGCCTGAGAAATCCAGAATGTCACATAAAGTAGGCAGATGGAAAGTGAAGAAAAAAATTATATCCAGACAGTCATTATTTGATGCCATTAGCATGGGCTTGCAAGGCCAATTAGTGAAGAAAATTTCAGAATACATTGTTTTACCAACAAGTGAGCCTAAATTAGAAAAACTGCAAAATAACTCAGACATTTTTTGTTGATACGGCTCATTTTCCTTTATTGCTTGGTTTTGCTTTTTCCTGGAGAAGATATTGAATCTAAAATGCTGCTGTGTGTGGAAGTGTTTTAATTAGGCTGCGTGGTACAGGGCGTGGTTCAGTGAGGGAAACACAGATGCTCTGGGAGAGAAGCACACCCAGTTTTGCTGCTTCTTTAGCTCTGTTCTGCACTTGGAAACCACAGAATAAAGACCAGCTGGAAGATCTCAGCCTTCCGAGTGGTTGCGTAAAAGGAGAGGACGTCTCCTTCCTGAATAGGTGAATGTCCTTACAACCTAGAGAACCAGCTGACTTTGCATTGAGAGAGAATACAAATTGAGGACTCTCTAGGTCTTTGCTCTATCTGTTCATGGGAGATGAAGGCAACCAGCAGAAGGGAGACCAGGGGAGAGAGATCTCAGGATAGAAGGATCCCAGACCGAGGGGACCAAGAGCTGGGCTTATCCTAGGCGCTGAAAGGCAGCATCGCTGGGTTAAAGAGAAGCCAACGTGCTAACCAGAGTCACAGGACAAAACGTCAAGCCTTAGGGGTGAGAAAGGGATGGCTTTAAGAGAATCACAATAAAATTCATTGCTGCAAGGAGAGAATTCAGATGGAGGCAGATACAAAGAATGCTATAAGAAACCTTGGGAAGGGAGCAAAGATGGAAAATGGCAAGCGGTATCTGGGGCTCAAAAGTGGCTGAGTGGCATAGGTATAATGGAAACCCTGGAAAGCCCATAGGCTTAACTGCTCTACTGTCTGTCGTGTGCCAGAAGACTGAAAGTTTCTTTGGTTCATGTTTACTGTTCCCTGGAAAGCATATCACATACCAGGCAGTACATTTCACCTTCTGGCAACTCCAGCTTCTAGAAGGACATCCTTTTTATTAAACAGATCTACCTCTCCACAGGAGGTTGTAACGAGACCAGACTTATGCCCCCTGGCAAATCAGTGAGGCTCGGGCTCTTTCCATGACCTCAAGAGCCCACTGCCACTATGAGAAATAAGTGAAGATGATAGAAATCAAATGGTTTTCAAATTTTGAATATATTTGATGCTCTGCTTACTAAAATGCTTCAGCAGCTTCACAAAGGGGTGGATCTGCTGGATTTGAGGACCCAAGTCCCATAGTTTAGAGTTTAAGAATTATTTAGGCTTGTTTGCCAGGTGACACGCTTCCCCTCTCAGATTCATTTTCTGGCTGACGATGTCCACAAGCAGGACATGGGCACCAAATATTTGCTCCCATGCAGCAATACTTCATCCTGTATCTCATCCAAGAAGGAACGTTGAGTCCTGTGTGATAAATGCACGTCCTTGAAGCTGGTAAACACACTGCAGTCTGGGGATTTTGTGATTTCAGGCATACACCCAGAAGAGGTGAGTGTGAGCCAGTCCATGGAGCATACTGAGAAGGGCTCCCATCTCCACCCTTGCCTCTTTCTGGTACCCACTCATCCCAGATCTGCCCACGAAGATTCCCACAGTCATCTCTTAATCCTGCTGCCACGTGGCAGCCCTGCAGATATTTTTAGGAAACTTTCATGCCAGCTCTAATCCGTTTCTTTCCTCGAGTAAATGCTTTGAGGGGATCAAACCAGTCTTCACATAACATGCTTTCCGGTCAGTCACCAACCTTGCCCCTCTCCTCTGAATGTGCTCCAGCTTGTCCCCATTTCTCTGAAGATGGCAGTGGCTAGAACTAAATATAATTCATTACCTAACCAATCTGGGGGACTGCCTCACCCTGTAGTCTCGAGATTATGATTCTGTCTACACGGCTTAAGGCCGCATTAGCCCGTACCATAATAAACCTCCCTCTCCTGCCTTGGTACTCTCATCTTAGAGACTATTCTGCCATGGCTGTGGATTTATAGGTTACTGCTAAGTAGTTACTAAATGCTGACTATGCCATGGGTCCTGTGGTAGAAACAAAGAGAAGTAAGATAATATCCTGCCTGGGGGACTTAGAGGCTAGTTGCAGATACATGTGTTCAAATGTATCTAGCGACACCCCACAGTCAGCTGTTTCCAAAGTCAGGGATGCTAAGGCAGCTCACAGAAGGGAGATGTTAGATAACGCTAGGGTGAGTTGGTGACCATTCCGGAGAGGACGTGGCACTTGGCAGTTGAATTGCTGGCTAGAAAGAAGCCTAAGGATTCATTCATTCTACAAAGATTTATTTTCACACTTCTTATGTGCCAGGAACCAAAAAGGGGAAGTAATTTAATTAGGACTCAGAATATTCTGATGTGACCTACTTTCCAAAAAATATCAAGGATTCCCTAAGTGCTCAAATTGTTTGCTAAACGGGCCTCTGGAAAGCAGATGAGGATGCCAAAATCAGTTACCACTTCCTCTGTAGTTGTCCACTGAGAAGACGAGAGATACACGAAAATAGTACATCCACATCTGTCCCTGTTACAGTCATATTTCACTCTGCTCAGATGTTTTCGGTGTGGAAACCCCCTTGGCTTATGAGACCAAGTAAGTGGCTTTCTGCTTGAAACATAGACTGTTGATTACTCACAGTATGGTGATTATATATGGATCCATCATCAAAAAGCCCAGCCATTCCCGGGATCTGGGCATGGTCTTCTCCTCATTGTGATGCTCAGAGGTTAGAAACCTAAGTACAAACACACCAAAAGCCCACCATGGATCTATCGGAAAATAGCAGAACTGGAGGGGACATCAGAAAATGTCTACTGCCAGGAACAGTGAAGGGTTTCTTTTGTTTTGAGTCTCATGTACAGTCTTGTCATTTACAAAACTCCAGTGGAATAGAAGTGGCTTCTTGTAGTGTTATGTAGAGTGTCATATCAGAAAAGAGCTCCGGCCTTACATATGGGTTCAACGAGAATGAGTTTATTAATTGATTAGCAATGTCTGCCTTGAGCATAGAAGTAAAATGTGATACAAGGAGTGCCACACGCTCACAGTCAAGGCCAATGTCCTCAGTATGCTAGTGGAAAACTGGGACCAGAGGGAAAGTCCTCATCCAAGGTCATACAGCTGATGCAACGTAGGACTAACACTAAGATCAATAACTCCTTTCCTCTTGCTATGGCTTCTTATTTCATTTCAATCTTTGTTTTGAAATAATTAAGCATTTTAAATATATATAGATACCAAGTCAGAAGATGTTGAATTTGGCCATGGCTTTGTTAACTAAGAAAATGAGAAAACTCATTAGAATTCCTTACAGTGTTAAATCCTCAGCACCAGATTATATCATACACATAGTCCAAACAAGTGCCTTCAATTTATAGATGAGGAGACAGGTCCAGGGAGGTTACAATGAGTTAATGGAAGAGCTGAGATTAAAACGCGTCCCCAAATTTCCATTCCCTGCCACTCTCTCAGGTTCTTTCCTTATTTGTAAACTCCATTTATTAAACAAATATTTGTTGAGTAACTGCTATGTGACAGGTGTTAGGCTATAGTTATGGGTGGTACAAAGACCTAGTGGAAGAACCAGTTACGCAAACAGTTTTCTTCCAGATTGATGAATGCCAGAAAAGATTTTTCTAAACTGCTACATAAAGAGGCAGTTGATTATTCCTGAGTCATGGCAACTTTCACAGATGAGGTGAGTGTTTTGGTGAGTCTTAAAATGTGAATAGGAGGTTTGCAAAAATACAGAGTAGACCAGGACGTTCTGGATAAACATTACCACATGGGGAAAGACATGGAAGTGTGAAGGGACGTGAGATGTCTTAGCAAGCACAAGCAGAGGTGGGCAAGGACCCAAGCAAGAATCTTATGCATCACATTAATGGGTATGGACTTGACCTAGTGGGCAGTGGAGAGTTACTGGCATGCCGGGAAAAGGGAAGTGACAAGCTCAACTCCTTGCTTTAGAAAGATCATGAAAATACTGTGACAGTAAAATAGAAGTTAAGGAGACCAGCTAGGATACAATTACAAGGATTTATTTGAGAGAAAAATGGCAGTCTGGGTCAAGCTGGCAACACTGTTGGATAGTATCAGGGACTAACTTGGGAACCATTGCAGAGGCAGAATTAATGGCCTGGATTTTATTGGATATAAGAATTGACAGAGAGGAAAAACCAAGAAATAAACATAATGCATTTTGCTTACCCTCTGGGGCAGTAAAAATGAACAAAGATTATGGATAAGAAAGTACCTTAAAAATGCAAAGCTCTTTATGCATGCGGGTAGTTTGATCACCACAATTTCAGTTTACACCTTAGGGCAAGGAATCCTGTCCAATCCACTGTGGACAAAGTAAAACCGCGACAAAGAGAAGGATGCAACATACAAATTTGAATGTGTTCACTGACTCCCCCAGCCATCATGAACACCGTTATAGACTGGGCACTGCAGAGTGGGAGGGACACAGAGATGAACCAACCACACTTGCTGTGAAGGATCAAGAGGTTACTGTTTGAGTTTCCTTTAAGAAACACACCTACCTCTGTAAAAAGACACCCTCTCAGAGCTACTGCAACCAAATTACACAACAGCCCTGGAACAGAACTTCACTCGGTGAGTGGCAGAAAATATTTACATGCATGGATCTGATTTAGCTACTCTACCAACAAGCTGCCAAACTGAGCTTTTGGGTGATTAGCAGAGCATCTGCACTAGGATGAGTATCTCAGAACCAGATGCTGCTTTCTTGGCCAGAGAAAGGAGTGGGGACATTGAGAGGGAAGAGGGTAGAGAATTTGGACACGGGCTTGACTTTAGCCCAGCTGTTTCCCATTTGAAGAGAGGTTAAAGGATAGACACTGAGTCAGTGGGAAAGCATCAAGACAAAAGTGGAAAAGGACTTGATATCAAATCACACTGGCCCTAAGCTGACTCAAGTGCATACCATTGGCATGTGGTGAGGAAACCTTCCCTTCTCTCCACAGTCCTGGGAGCTAGCCTGGGTTGCCAAAATATTTCCCAGTGAAAATATTTATATGAAAACAATACAAAGGCAGTGGTAAGAGCGCCGCTGACCTCTTAACAGTTTGACCTCATCTCTTCACAGCAACAAGAACTTGGAAAACCTCCCTCTCTTTGTGAATGATGCAAGACTCTTGGTTACACTAGATGGTTCGAGCACTTCCCCCTGGCCCTGAGCCTTCACAGACTGGCAGGAGCACATGGGAAGCACCAGTGGATTATAGGAATCTTCCTATGGAAGATGTTCCTACTGAGAAAGCCTGGGGCAAGATTTGGGCTCTAGCTCCCTAACTCGGAAAAGAGCCTGGCTGAATTCAATCATTCATTCAATCAAAGTCTTGGCAAGTATTATTGGGCACATACAGTGTGTGAGGCGATGTGCTCAATGCACAGGACGGTGTGTTACAAGGGACAGACAGGGTCCCTGCCTTTGTAGACTTCACAGCCTAGGGAGGGTAAAAGGCGTGAAAATAATGAGCCCTGAACCTCCTGATCTTTTATCAGATGTTCATAGCATCTCTTGCTTTGGTCCTACCTGTGCTATTTTCTGTATTCCCTTCTTCCAATATCTACTCAGCCTTTAACCCATTAACTCCACTCTATGCCTTATTCCTATTGATCAAAATTTTATTTCCCCATCCTGAGTATTCAATGAGACACCCATTCTAGAAAAGATTAGACGAAGTTGACTCCATTTCAGTAATGGCCAGGCTCATACCAGAGCTAGACTCAGAGGAGGCCTTTAGGCATAGGGCTGAGCAAAGCATTTGGTCAAGTTAGGAAGTAGGCAAGGTTGTCCTTGATGGTCTGTACCTCCTCAGTAGACACTGTTCCTTCCTGTTCTAGACTCCCTGGCATTGTTCAACTTCTTTCTCTGCTTGGACCACTTCTCTTCCTTGTCTCTGTCTTTCAGAATCCTATTTGATCTTCAAATCTCAACTTAATTGCATCCTCTTGGTGGGCTTTGCCTACTTCCACTTGCCTGGCGTGCACCACTTTTCAACTCCCCTAGTGTTCTGTACTATCTTGGGCGATCAGAGACTGCTTTATTTTGTTTTGGTATTTCAGTTTGCTTCTGGTGAGCTAGCGCTGTCTTACTCACCTCTGTATTTTACACAGCTAGAAGTGCAGAACTTAGCAGAGAGGAGGTGCTTAATTAGATCACTTTAATACAGGCTCTTGGGTTAGAGGGAACCTGTTATTGAACCCTGACACTGCTTTTTACAAAGTCACTATTCATTCATGTCTAAGTCTCAGTATATTAATCTCATCAAAAAAGGAAATAATAGTAATAATAGTAACAGGATTGCTCAGAGTAATAAATATTATATCATACGGAAAACCCTAGCCAAGACCCTGGCTTGTTGGAGGCATTCAATAAGAGTTTGTTCTCTTTCCTATTCTCCACATGTTTTTACTGAATTACATTGAATTGAAATTAAAGAAATTTAAATTGAGAGACATTAAACAGCCCATATCTTTCCAAAATCCTGCTTTATTTGTTTTTCTGTGGTTCTATCATTTATAGAAAAAGTCTGCAACTACAGCCCATGGGGCAAATCTGACCCCAGACCTCTTTTTGTAATAAAGTTTTATTGGCACACAACCATGCCAATAAAATTTACATTTTGTTATAAATGTAAATTTACATATTTGCTATGGCGTCTTTCTTATTACACCTATAGAGTATAATGGTTGTAATAGAGTCTATGTGGCCATGGCTGGGAGCCTAAAATACTGACCATCTGACCCTTTACAGAAAAAGTTTGCCAACTTCTGGTTTCCAATTAAGGCTCTTTTTCTTCAGAAAACCTCTGTGAAAATTCCAACATACTATCTCCAATAGGTGACATAGTAAGCCTCTTGCCCCGTTACCGTATTATCTTTGATTGAATCACCCCATGACATTTGAAGGCAGGAAATGAGAACTGATGTAAGAGCTCTTTGGCAGGAATAAAAAGAGGGAGAAAAAAAATCTGGACCAAAGGTGTGGACTCATAAAGCGGAGAAGTAAGCTTCACTTTGCTAGTAGGAGAGTGGGGAGCTGATAATCAGCTAATAATCAAATTGAATCTGAACAAGAGGAGAGGTAGTGGTAATAGTAATAATATTGAGTGGCTTTGCCAGGATTCCCAAGAATGCAGAGACTGAGACAAAAGTTTATACACTAACTCCCAAAAATGTACTGAGATTCCAATCCTAGAAAATGGGAGTGAAGGCAAGAGGATTGGGGCAGGGAAGGAAGGAGAATCATTCTAATAGCATATTTGTAACAAGCACACTGAGAGCTCAGTCTCACGGGGCATCTCCGGAAAACTGCCTGGAACCACTGCTCACCAAAACTGTCTGTCAGGGAGTGAAAAGGAGGGATGGCTCCTGGCCTATCAGTCAAATTGTGCCCCATGGGACACTGATGCCACCACCCTGCAGGATTGTCCCTCTGGCTTGTGGAAGCCAGAACCCAAGGCAGCAGTAGTGACATTGACAGAGCAGATCATGACACAAGGGGCCAACCTGTCAGGGACTGTGAGCCTCATCTCTGCTGCCTGTAACTGAGACAGGAGGAAGGGGGCAGGGCACAACAAGTAAAAGAACAACATAGCAATGGAAGATAGGCCATAAACTGGTTAGAACCAACTCTGCCCAAGATGGTGGAAGATCTGGCTTCCAGCAGACTTTGAGCCTCATTATTCGCTCACTGTAATGTATTAGCATACTAAATGACACACCCACAGGTGTCATGACAGTTCTGAGGATGGCCGTTAAAGGCCAAAAAGTGGGCGGGGCCCAATTCCTGGAAATCACCACCCCTCTCCCCAAATAGTTGGAATAATCCTCCCACTTGTTAGCAAATGAAATTACCAAGCCCATAAGAAACAAAACACTCCCACACCTGGGGGACTCTCGCCATTTGAGACGGCCCACATTCTGCCAATGGAATGTGTATTTATCTCCTAAGCCACTTCTCCTACCTTCTGAGATGGCCCACACTCTGTCTATGGAGTATGTACCTCCCTGAATAAATCTACTTTCACTTTACTGTGCCTCGCTCTTAAATTCTTTCCTGTGCGAAGCCAAGGACCCTCACTTGCGGGGCACTTTCCAGGGACTCACCCGAGACCTGGGACGTGGCCGTCCTCTGGTGCCCCATTTTCCTGCAACATAACTAGCATCCTTGCTGGCCTGGCCAAACGGACCAAAGCACACACATCGGCACCAAGGACGTCTCGAGGTCCACAGAGCCCTGGGAAACAGGGAAGCCCTGGAGCAGGTGGAAGAGGTCAGGCAAGGCACTGCTGGGGCATGACCAGTGATATGGGGGACCAAGAAAAGTCATCTCAGCAGGGCTGGCTGACCATATGAGAGAGAGCATAGAAGACACAGCCACCCACTATGGAGTGTTGCCATGTAGCTCCCTGGAGAGCAAAACCTCCCCTTCTGTGTCCAGGAAAGCAGTTGACACCAGGCAATTTCCTCCAGTCAGTCACATAGACTAGAAACTTGTGGAGTCTGGGAAGGCACTTCACCTGGGTTTGGCACACAACAGCTTACTCAGCGCCTGCCGTGTGCTGACCTCTTTTAAAACACGTATATTTTTAATTCTCAGGAAATTCCCCTTACGGATGAAACAATGATCTCCATCTTACATAGGAGTAAACTGAGGCTCAAAGCAGTTAAGTAACTTGCCCACGTATCCTCATGTATTTGGGGACCTGTCATATAGAAGAGGGACTAGACCCATCTTAGGTGGCCCCCAGGAGCTGAACTGAAGCCAACTGGTAGAAATGACTGGACAGCAGTACTTAGAACAGGAACTTTCTGAGAGTCTGAGCCAGTTTTCCAACAATACAATGAGCTATCATGAAAAGAGGGGAGGGTAAGTTCATCAATAGCATAATGAGCGCACTGTGGATGCTTCTGGGAGAAGGAGGCAGGGTTCTCTAGTCTAGTAGAGCCTGGACCAGATGAAGGCTGAAGTCTTCTAAGTTTCCTCTGAATGACAAAAGAGTTAATACCAATACAAATATTTTGACTGTTGTCATTTTAATGTCAATGCGGGAGAAGAAAAGATACTTAAAATGATAATAATACAATAGTAGTAGCTACTGGTATTGGGCTCTTAATCAGTACCAAGCCTATTTGCAAGTAACTTCGCAAGTAGCTTTATACATATCATTTCATCTTAACAACTATGAGATAATTACTATCATTATCCCCAATTTACAGATGAGAAAACTGAGACTAGCAGAGATAAAGCAGAGAAACCTGCCCCAGGCCCGCTTGCCCATGTCCCTGCGTGCTCTACTCTGCTGCCTCCATTATTCTGCATTGATCTGCTGTCGTCAATTCAAAACCTTTGGAACCTGCACTCCTGGGAAAGATGAGCCATGTGTAAATAGACCAGAATTGTCACTCTGGCAGACAAAAAAGTCTTTTCAACAGCCTGAACATTTTTTTTTTCTGTGCAAATTCCCTGCAAATCCCTTCCTCACGAAACCCTTATTTTTCCATTGCATTTAAACACCTCCCAGACTGTTTGCATTGAAAATGTTCTGAAAAGCATTTTTGCAAATTTCTTCCAATGAAAAATCAACAGAATCATTAAAAAAATTGGCCTTTTTTCCTCCCCTTGCAGGATGAAAATTACTTTAAAAGATGAATGAGTCAATTGAAACAAGGGAAAAAGAGCCTCAGGAACAAGATTTTAGCCAAAGGGCACATCACAGGTAATAACTTGAGATGATTCAGGGATAGTCAAGTCTTCAGGAAATAAAGAGAAAAATGGAGAGGAACGTCAGCATTCTGAAGGCTCTGGCACCAAGAAGCGAGAGACAAGATAACCCAAAACTGCATCAGTGGAAAATCACAGCCGCAGGAAACCACAGCGGACAGCTCAGAACTACCGCTGCACTGCTTCCAATCTCTGCCTGGAACGGTGCACATTCATCAGACGTCTGTTATGCCTCACAGCTAAAAAACCTTTAAATACTTAAACCACATTTTAATTTTGAAAGGACACATCTTGCTACAATTTACTCCTTTGATTTTTTTTCCACCATAGCTGAAATGTTTTGCCTTGAATTATAAACTAACAGTTTCATCGCTTTGGAATTTAAAGCGTAGGCTCTGAAATCAGCCTGCTGGAATTGTCATGTTGGCTCACTCACCTACTAAGAGATGTGAACCTTGGATCAGTTACTTAACCTCCCCTGAATCTCAGTTTTCTCATCTGTAAAATGAAACTGATTATAGCTCATCCTTCATAGGGTTTTTACTTGAGTTAAATGAAATCATGTATGATAAGTACTTGAAATATTTCCCAGCACATAGTAAAGCCTCTTTAAAAATTAGTAATCACTATTATTTTTTATCTGATTCCATCTGTAGGAAAGAAAGAGAAAGTGATTTTCCTAAGGAAGTAAAAATCTGACAATAGACCACTTATCAAACTGTTAAAGGTCAAATTTTGACATAGACTTTCAGAAAAAGTTCATTACACACCTGGTCCTTCTGTGTCCATCATCCCTCCCTTCCACTGGTTCTTTTAAGACTCAATATCTTACACATTACTAGATATAAAATAGATAAGCAACAAGGACCTGCTGCATAGCACAGGGAACTATATTCAATTTCTTGTAATAACATATAGTGGAAAAGAATCGAAAAGAAAAAAAAAATATATATATATATATGTGTGTATGTATAACTGATTTCTTTGCTGTACACCTGAAACTAACATTGTAAATCAACTATACTTCAATTAAAAAGTAAAACTAAAAAAATAAGACTCAAGTGTATTCATGCTGCCTCAGATTCTAGTCCAAGAATCATGTCCTCTAGGTGGGATGCTCTCTTAGATGCTTTCTCCACAGTTCTCTCCATTTTTACCCCTTGCTCTGTCTTCCATAGTGGAGCACTTACTTGCCTTGGTCTGCAACGTCTTCCCTCTCTTTCTACAGAAAGTTCTCATTTGCAAGATGATATTTAGCCAACAGGGCTGTTAGAGGATTGAATGAGATGATGCACGTCAAGTCCTTAGGATACTTCCTGGCACATAGTAAGAATGTCAGAGGTAATCTATAAATATTAATCCTCCTCACTTCCTCCTGCCTGTGTGACATCTTGGCACTTTTGCTCTCTGTTGCAGCAGGTCATCCTGCTGTCTTATTTTGGGCTTCTACAACCTCATACTATATACTTGGTGGCTTAAACTACAGGTATTTACTTCTCACAGTTCTGGAGGCTGGGAAGTTGAAGATCCAGCACTGAAGATTCAGTGTCTGGTGAGGGTGCGCTTCCTGGCTCACAGACGGCCATCTTCTCCCTATATCCTCACACGGCTGAAAGCGGGCTGAAGAGCTCTGTAGGGTCTCTTTATACAAGGGCACTCGTCCCACTTAGAGGGCTCCACCTTCATGACTTAATTACCTCTCAAAGGCCTCATCTTTTATACATCACTTTGGGGTTAGGATTTCAACATACGTACTTTGGTGGAGACACAAATTTTCAGTCCATTAACACCTGCCCACGTGGTATATTTCATCTTAAATACCTCCAACTCCAGGGGCATGAAAGAGTGAATTAACTAATGGTGAGCACCTGGATTCTGACCACCATCATCTTTCCCTGAAGGTGCCTGTGACCCTTTCCCTAGTTTGTTAGATGTCCTGTCATTGTACAGCCCCCGTCATAGCTCTTCTTACACTGAATTGCTTTTGCAAGTTACACTGTCTCTCCTTGAAGAGCAAAACACCAATCTTATTTATCTTTTTTTTTCCCCCAGAACCTCATGCAGAGCCTGGTATAGAGTAGGTATTCATTATTTATTAGACAATACACTTATTTACATTTTTAGATAGAGGATCCCTTGGGACCAAGTCCAAATCACAGCACAAATACAACTAAATCCTGAGTCTCCATGGGGGCCAAGCCACACCCCTTACATGTAGCAAATTTGGATGCATCATACTCGTGTGCAAAATTTAAGCAATCGGGTCTACTTTACTTTAAAACTCTAAACTCAAGAGATGTGTGACACTCTGCTGGGAAACTGCTTTACATCTAACTGGGTAGTTACCGTCTTTCTGGCTATCTTCACTGGGGCTGTTTTACAGAAAATTCAAAAATACAACAATGGAAGAAGTCTGTGGTTGCCTGTGGTATTTGTCCATCCCATCCTTGCCTGGGCCTCTTGTATCCTTGTCCACTGGGGTCCGGGACCTACTGACAGCCCTCAAGTCTGGTTGTTTAGTACATTAAGCAATATGCTAATGCTTATATATGCCTTTGTCTATACTTTTGTTTCTGGCATCAAATCTTTTGCTTTTCAATTTTTAATAGAAACCAGACATCACGTCATTAATGTGTCATCAAAAGCGGTGCCAGATTTCCTGTTCTCTCTGGGAAGGATTCAATGGCTAGTGAGTGTACGTGGAATAGGTCACCCTGGGGATTCATCTCAAATATATGCAGATCAGGAAAGCACCAATTCAGGGGCCCAAGATGTAAAATCAACTTTGCACAGAAGGCACAGGGTGGCTTCCAAATTGAACTGCTTGCAGACCTCAGATTTCCCATATTAATTCATTCTCTGGACAGATAGGGATTTGCTAACTATATGCCATTGTCAGCCAACAGGGCTGTTAGAGGATTAAATGAGATGATGCATGTCAAGTCCTTAGGATACTTCCTGGCACATAGTAAGACTGTCAGAGGTAATCTATAAATATTAATACTCCTCACTTCCTCCTACCTGTGTGACGTCTTGGCTATCCTAGAATCACAAAGATGAAATATGTGTCTATTTACATACACAGACAGATACGGTGCATTTAAAGAACAAATAGAAGATTGAGTCAATCTTCCAAAATACATTAAAATTGCATAATACTAGAGGTAACAGATGAATTATGACATAGCAATTGTGTGGGTAAACAGCAGAAAACTCTAGATGTATTATAATCAAAGGAAAAATAACCCTACGAAATTCTTCTGGTACAAACCATGTGTATGATTTTTGTGTGTGATATTATTAACTATTAATATCATTGACCATAATTGTTAAACATGTTGTGCCAAAGAGAGCTACGGTTTCATGTGGAACGTCTGCGTATTTGCACCTAACATTTGCAAACTGCTTAACTCTCTTTGCTAGCCTTGCTTGCTCACTCTATTAAATGCTTTTGGGAAGAGGCTTGTTTCTTTGTTAAGGTCTCACACAATTGCCTACAGGATGTCCATTGTGAGCGAATCTTGAAAGACCATAAACTCCACGCTTTCCAAAGGGCTGTGAAGAGGCAGGCAATGGAGAGACGGCCAGAAGCCTGCAGAGCTTCCAGTATAAAATCCAGAAACTCTTCTGTGTTCATTCACTTCTAATGCATGCTTTTTCTGGGGCAAAGGGCACTCAGAGAGAGTATAGGCTCACACCTAACAAAGGCTAAAAGCAGTAAGGGCTGTAGCTAATAATGTGTGATTGTTGCATTTAATAGGGAAATAAAAAGTACAGGAAACCCTTGGACTAATTTTGATGATGTGAAATTTTATTCTCATTATAAATAAAGGAGATTTTTCTATGTCTTGCACAGAAAAAAAAAAATGTCACCAGATTTTGGGCTTGTTGCTAGAATGGGGGGATGAAGAGATTTCCAAGCGAAAGGAAAGAGCATTTAAAAAGACAAAGTGGAGTAATAATGATGTGCACTTATTCTGTGATTGTGCTAAGTACTGAACTTAATAAGTTACATATATTATCTCAAGACACCTCAAGCAATCCTTGAGTTTTAAATTCTTATCAATGTTTTATGGGTGAGGCCAGAGTCTCACACTCACACAAGACAGAGCCAACATTCAGGATTAGGTTTTTCTAATTCCAGAACAAAATTTCCTAAATGTGAATCTATACCAACTCTTAATGGAGAAATAGAGAATGCTCCGGTTTGTTAGTTTGGAAGTAAAAGTGCACCTGAGTAGTAAAAGTAGACTTACGTTATTATTTACATTCATTATACATAGTGTATGTGTATATATAATATCATATATAATATATTATATGTATCACATTTTTATCTACTCATCCATCGAAGGACATTTAGGTTGTTTGCCTAGATATCTATTCTTTATCACAATTTTTTTTAACTTGAGTGCACTGGATTGGATTGAACAGAGCCTTGATTTACAACACTGTCTCATCATCAGTCTATGTGTGGCCCACTTATTTATTTGTTTGTCTGTGGTTAGTTAGGTATTTTAGAGAGTCTGCTATCCAAAATCTAAACCTGTTATACAACCCACATCAAACGTTTATTCCCACCCCAAGTCATTCTCTGCCTCCCCTAAATAAAGTAATCATCATCCTAAATCCTGTGTTTATTATTCCATTTTTTAACAATAAATTTTTGACACAAAATAAGCACAAATAATAAGATCCCACTGTTGAAGTAAATTGAAGTATCTATTTCATTGAAGGTGATTCTAGTAACAGCACAATCCATGCTGAGTTCAACCTCTGACCAAATTGATTCAATCCTCCACATGAACAACCTGTAGAGGAAGAAATATTGTCCATTTTCAGGTGTAGGTATTATTCACATCAAATTGTACTGTTTTTCTACACATGATATTCTACATTTACTTGAAATTAATCACACACAAAACAAGATGGATAAGAATGCTAACTCATTGTCAAGAGATAAAGCCATCAGCAGAACCAGACTTAAAGTTGACCACGATTATGGATTGAATTGTCTCCCTAGAATTCATATGTTGAAGCCCTAACCCCTAATGTGACTATATTTGGAGATACGGCCTTTAAATATATAATTGAGGTTAAATGCAGTCATAAGCATGGGGCTCTATTCCAACAAGAATGATATCCTTATAAGAAGAGGAAGAGACACCAGGCAAGTGTGTGCATAGAAAAAAGACCACCAGTAAGCCAAGAAGAGAGGCTTCAGAGAAACCAAACCTTTGAAAATCTTGATCTTGAATTTCCAGCCCCCAGAACTGTGAGAAAATAAATTTCTGTTCTTTAAGCCAAGCCACCCAGTTTGTGGTATCTTGTTATGGCAGCTCTAGCAAACTATTACAGCTATTGTTGCACTTAAAACATAAATATCGAAATAACTATGACTGATTTTTTAAGATATAGTGGAGAAGGTGAGCAAAATACACCAACAGATGGGGAATTTCAGAAGAAAGAAAGAAATGATAAAACAGTCAAATTAAAATGATCAAAGTAAAAATCACAATAATAAATATTAAAAATTATTTGGCAGTTTTACCACAAGATAGGACACAGGTGAGAAAAGAATCAGCAAATTTGAAATTTATTATAAATTATTGAAGTTGAAACACAAAGAGCAGAGAGTGGAAGGAGAAGAGGAAGGAGAAATGAGAGAGAAGACGGAAGAAAGAGAAAGGAAAAGAAGAGAACAAATGAAAAGAGAAATCAACAGAACAGAGCATCCAAACTGTAGGATTAGATCCATCTAGTATAGCTGTAATTAGAGTCCCAGAAAAAATAAGGATAAAAGAAATATAGGAAGATACATGGCTGATGATATCCAAAAATTAATGCAAGCTAGCAATCCACAGATCCTATAAGTAGAATACTTACACACACACACACACACATGCACACGCGCGCACACATGCACGCGAGCACGCACACATGCATAGATAGTTTAAGAGACTTAAAAAAGAAAGAGAAAATGTTGAGAGCAGTTAGGAAAAAAAGAGATATTACATATAGGCAAACAAAATTATAGCAGATATGCATGCCAGAAGAAAATGAATAACAGCTTTCAAGTACTTAAACAAAATTATTCAAGCCAGAATTTTACATCAAACAAAAATTGTCTTTCAGACAAACAAAAGCTGAGAGCATTTACTGCCAGCACATCTGCACCATAAGAAATGTTAGAAAAAAATTCTTCAGACAGAAGTAAGACATCAGATGAGTATCTGGATTTTCACAAAAAAGGTGGTGCCAGAAATGTCAAAAGGAGAGTAAGTATTAAAATACTATTGTCTTCATTTTAGTTGCTTTAAAAGATGATTGATGGCCAAGTGGAAAATACTAGCAATGTATTGAGGGGCAGATAACATATATAGAAGTAAAATGCATGCCATCAATAACACAAAGGATGAGAAGAAAGAATTGAAAGTGTATGTGTTAAAGTTCTTATTCTAAACATGCAGTAGTATGATATTACTTAGAGGTAGATCTTTATAAGTTAAAGATATATATTGAGAACCCTAGAGAAAACACTTAATAAAACATAAGAGACATAATAAAAAATAGGGAAATAAAATAAATCATAAAATACTCAATTTTTTGAAAAGGGGAAAAAAGAAAAGGAAATAAAAAGCAAATGGGATAAATAGAAAGCAAGTAGGAAGATAACAGATTTATGTTCAACCACATCAGTAATCTCATAAAATATAAATGGTCTTAATCACGTCAGTTAAAAGGCAGAGACTGTCAGGTTGGAAAGAAAAAACAACTATGTGTCATTTTCAAGAAATCAACTATACATATAAAAATAAAATTAAATTAAAACTAAGAGACAAAAGAAATCAATATTTCTGTTTTGAAAAAGGCGGAAGTTAAGAATTAAAGTTTTGCTTTGAGTAACTTGGGTAGTGATGCTATTCATAAAGGTGGAGAGGTTAGAAAAATTACAGGTTTGGGAAGTAGAAACAATAATTTAGTTATGGACATTGTATTGGTCAAGATCAGAAGTTATTAACCTATGGACTTTGGGCCAATTCAGCTGGCTTTCTATTTTTGTATGGCCTGTGAGCTAAAAATAGTTTCTAGATTTATAAATGGGGGAAAATAATAAGAGGGAGAGTATTTTCTAAAATGTAAAAATATATTAAAATGTAAGTTTTAGCCTCTATAAGTAAAGCTTATTGGAGCATAGCTGCATTCATTAATTTACCCGTTGTCTGTGGTTGCTTTTGCACTACAATGCCGAGGTGCAGCAATTGTGACAGAAACCATATGTGGTACTAATCTCTTTCCACTACCACTTGGAGCACTATAAATCGCAGTATATAGTTACTACTCAACAGCATGTCATGTCACACATATTGTCATGCAGTTATATTTTATGTAATTTTTATTGCTAGTTCCTCTCCATTGTGTCAATAAAAGAAAAGAAAAAACTGGACTTTGGATAACATGTTTTTAAGGCACACTAAAGTGTAGATTATTTTGTTATTGAATTAGATAGCAAAGCATCATGTTCATCAGGCAAAGACACTATAGCTATAGAATACAATATATGATGACATTACCAGATCAAGTTTTTATCACAGTATTTCCAATCCACAGGAAAGCAGCAGGTTGAATAATTATTAGAAAGCTTAAAACTGAATATCTTATCACAGCAAAATTTCTTCACACAATATAAGTAAGGTTACAATGAAAGTAAATTACGAAGGGGCATATTTATTAGCCAGTCAAATAGTATTTGGTGAGTTAATTAAATCATGTATGATTGCAGCTGCCAAAGAAATATGTCCAGACAAAACTAAGATTATTAGCCTTTTAGCTAAAACAGTTGCTCAAAGAGTTGAGAACACTGAGAACAACATCAATAGTCAATTAAAAGTGAAACAAATGATTGTGAGTGGTTTTATGGCTCTTAATGAGTCAACAGATATTACCAATACTGCTCAGTTTTTGTTTATTCAAGGAATTAATGCAGAGTTTGAAGTAACGGAAGAACAAGCCTGAGTGATCTGTGTGGAATAACTACAGGCAGGAATAATTTCAAAGTTTAGAAAACATAATTCAGTATAACATGAAATGGAACATTTTCCATTAAGATATGTTGCAACTAATAATGGTAAAAATGTGCATGAGCAGAAAAAATCACAGTTGAGCAAAATTGCAAAGCTTGTAAGAGGTACAGTTTATATAGCCTATGATTGTTTGTTTTATTATTCACCAGCAGATATTTGCAGAAAAATTTTAGTTATCATGTAATATTATACCAGCAGAGTCAATGGTGAGCTTCCCTTGCTTTCATGGACTTAATCATCGCCAATTCTTCAATTTATGAATTGAAGCTGTTAATTGCAGCTGAATGTTACGACTTTTTCTACCACACAGCATTCAGTGACTTAGCACTGGTAAAATTTTGCTGATAATTATTGGCGTGCACAGATAGGCTTGGAATTTTTCTGAACAAAATGAACCATACCCAATCACTGTTATCAAACACCAAACAACTTTGAAAATTACATTTTGTCGTGAACTTGACAGTGTTTATTTGTGAATTCAACTTAAAATTATAAGGCAGAACAATGCTTACTCGAGATAGTTACAGTAGTTATTTCAATGGCAACTAATGTTTGGATTACAATGATGTCAATCTGCTTTATATGCTTCCTGTGCTTTCAAAAGTTAAAACAGTAAGTGAGATCTCCATTTCCACACAAATTTGCGATAGATATGTCTTCTAAATTCAAAGTACAGTTCCATCAGCTTTTATCACGTTTCAAAGCAAGGGCAAAAGAGATGCTCAAATTTCAAGATCCATGAACTGTGCTATCAGAGTTCACCTGACCTTCAATTTAAAGTGATTAATCTGCAATGTAATGACATGCTAAAAAGTAACTATCAAGAGAAGAATCTAATGGAATTCTACAAATACTGTCCAAGCAATGAATATGCTCAATTGAAATCATATACACATGGATTGATATATGTATTTGGTAATATCTGTTTTTGTACTTTTATATATAATATTACAGCTTTCTTATTAACAAAAGAAAATTTGCAATTGGTTTTGTTAATAGGAAAGACAACCTTTGAACTTCAATTAGGTGAAATATTATTCCCCCCTCAAAATGTTAATTCCATTTTTCTCATTAATGGATCTGTATTACAAAAAGTATCATATTATTTTTAACATAATATAATATAATTATTATATTTTATTTCATCAATAAAAACTTATGGAAATTTGTCTCCTCTACTGCTATAAGTGCTTATAATGTTTTTAATTTAGCTTCTTGACCAACAAAGTCTCAAGTATTTATTATATGACTCTTTACAGGAAAAGTTTGCCAATCCCTAGTCAAGATAAAGTATGTTGTAGTAGCAATGAGCCCTGAATTATCAAGGACTTAACACAGTGGGGTTCTTTTTTTTTCAAACCCATGAATGAAAGCAAGAGAATATGAAGAATTCACAATTGTTTTATCTACCATGGAATAGAAGTGACAAATCCTTTCTGCTCGAATTTGAGAGTCAGCAGAATATGGATGGTATTTAAAGACATGTGAATAAACTGAGATCATCTATGAAGAAAATGGAGTGAGAAAGAAAAATTACTCAAGGAACATGCCCCAAGGCACCTCAACATATAGAGGCCGGGTCAACAAGAAGAAAATGAATATGAAAAGGTCATTGAGAGTATAGCAGCTAGGAGAGTAGAATCAGGAGATGACTCTGATGTCACAAAAGCCAAAGAAAGCCTCAAAATGAAAAGGGGGAGCATCACTTCTTGTCTAAATCATCAGTTACCACCCATAGCCTAAGGCAAGCCACAACTTCCCTGAACTGCATTTCCACATCTGTATATTAATATATCGACAGTGTCTACCTCAAAAGATCCATTATGAAGATGAAATGCAATAGTGCACATGAAAGTACTGGAATCCCTACACAAATTTGGACACTACTTGTTTTCATTGTAGTCACATGCAGATGCTCCTTGACTTTGGACCAAATCTTTCTGAAGAGTTATAATTCTCCCATAACCTACCCCAACCATTGTCTCCAAATTACCACAGCAGGTTTCACCAAACTGGTTTGGTTGTGGATAACCACAATTTAATTGAAATTCAGTGATTCCTAATCTGAAGCATTTCAGAGGCAAGATCTGCCCAGGGATATGAATCTCTCTTTCAGTAAAAAGAGTGGTGTGAAATCCTTACGATCTTTCTAAAACAAAGATCCAAGTCAGCTGGCATCTCCTGAGCCACCACATGGCCATAGGCAGACACAGTAAGCTATAGTCTGAAATTCTGGTAAACAGTGCCCCAAACTTCGGGGAAATCATAAAAGCAGCTGAATGAGAGCTGTGTCTAAAGCTCTCTGGCTGTTAGGTATGATCAACACTGAACGTAAAAATAAGCAAATATAAATGAGTCTCCACTTAACTCTAGACCTTTTGCTTCATAGATTTTTATTAAAACACATTTGAGAAAGTACAAAGGTTAGTTTGTGTTTTCTTTTTCCCTCTTTTTTCCCCCACAATGATCTATTAGAATTCTTTAATTGAAACCATATGTTGGCTCAATAATTCTCAATTGCAAAATGTGTACCATTTTAAGACCCAATAAAAAAGCAGGGGTGGGGGACTGATGTTGCAGGATAAATACTCTTGGACAGATGGAAATACTGTGTTTCCAGTCTGTTGGAAAGGAGGAAAAGCCATCTATTTTGTTAATCACCTACAGAACAGAAATATAATGAAACTGAGGTAATGACACACTGATGTACTGGGAAAACAAAACAACAACATATAACTTGGAGGGAAACACACACACACACACACACACACACACACACACACACACACACCTTGGTTCAAATCCAGCTTTTCTACCTGTTGGCTCAGTGTCCTTCTAAAGAATTTTAATCTCACTGAGACTTAGTTTTATTTCCTGCAATATGAAGATAATAATGCCTATCTTGGATAATGGTTACATGCACTAAACAGACATAATAAGACAAAGCATATATGTGTATGATATAGGGTTGGAGCTTGACATTGAATGAAACGGACAACAACTTAGCCCGTTCTAGTTTCTGCTACTTTTCTCTGTTTTCTTCTTTTTTTTTTTTCTGTTTGTTTTTCTGGAGATTAATTATGGAAAACTGAAAAGTTGAGTGGGATAGCAAATTCGATATAATATGTCAAAACTTAAAGCACAAATAAGAATGAAAATGAATCTGATCAGTCATGAGAGCCTATGATGCACCCCTCCAGCTAGTTCGAGCTTCTCCAAAGCCAATATGCACTCCAATTTACCTAAGACCTTGATAAAATGCAGATTCGGATACAGTGAGCCTAGGGAGCATTCTGAAATTCTGTATTTGTAACAATTTCTAGGTGATGCTAATGCTTGACCATTAGTGAGCAACATTTTTGCACAAGGAATAATTTAAGGAAGATAAATGCTTATGAGTCACTTTTTTTTCTTCCAAATTCTAGTAGCTTTGCTGAATTTCAGAGAGAAAAATGCTTATTATTCGAATTTAGGGTAATAATAATAGCCAACATTACTGAGAGTTTACCATGTGCTTTTACAAAGATTATATGTTTCATCCCCTCAAGAGTCCTTAAGTACCTACTACTGTATTAGTATCTTCACAAGGAACTGCAGGACCAAAGAAGTTAAGTAACTTGACCACAATCATGTAAATATCAGAGCCAGGTTTTTAAAACAAATCTGTTAGATTTCTGAGCCTGTGAAACTTTCTGCCTCTCTTTTACTGAAAAGTAAAATATCAATGAAAAATTAGGCACCAGACTTTACAAAAATAATGTTAGTAAGAGAGCAAATTTGAAATGGAGGAATATGAAAACGTTCTAATCTTTCCCCCTCATTAAATAGAGTTTTAGAGTCCACAAATGATATTTATGTGCACTGTCTTATTTCACCTTTGAAACTCAAGTTCAGTTTAATGATAACTTCCAGTTTATATTCAATGCCTAGAATAGTGCTTGGTATATAACAGTCAACAAATGCTTGCTGAGGTCATGAACATATAGATGAATGAATGAATTTATTGGTAGTAGTTGCCTGGAGCCCTGATGAGGAAGGTGTAAGGCTAAGACAGAAAGCGTGTTGTGACAGATTTGTTATGTATGCATGGCTGTGACACAGGCTGTGTCACGTAATTCACATCTTTGTCCTGGGACACTGGTCCTAGAGGGCAAGACTGATTTAGCCTTAAATCCCCTGGCTTAGTAGTACAGACATGATGTGGGAGAAAATGAGGTCAAAAATGGAAAAATTGATGTAAATAGACTGGAGAGTCCAATTTCAAAATAAAGGCACAATAGGAGACTAGAAATTGAAATGTGCAGGGATTGGCTCAAATACAAATTAGATGTGGCAGTAACTTATTCATGGGCTCACTTTGAATGTGTCAGTCAGAAGGAAGCAGAGAGAGGATTGACGGTTGAGCCACAAAGAATGTAATATAGAAAAAAGGAGAGTCAAACAGTGCCAGCCAAGGATGTCTCAGTGAAGAATATGCTGTGGTTAAGGGTGTGGTTTCTTAAGCTCTCTTGTGGCAGGTAAAGGATGTCTGGACTTAATTTAGCCTGGTAAAGTTAAATATTCAAAATATTTATAGCTAAGTCATCTTTTGTCTAGGGTGTGCAAACTAGAGGACTTGTGTGTGCAGGCTTCCCAGAACAGATGCAATAATAATCACTAATAATTTGACATTCTCATATATAACACTGCATAAAGACAAAGACTGAGGCAGAAATTGTTACCTGGATCTTTCAGGATAAACCCGGTTATGGTGTCATAAAAAACAACTGTAAAAATCTTAGTAGCAAGCAGATGGAAAGTTTATTTCTCACTCATGTTAAGTGTCCAAGTGGCCCGGCAGTGGGCTTTGCTCATTGCAGCCATTCAAAGAAGCAGGATGATGGAAGTTCCTTCTTAACGCCTGCTTCCATAGTCACTTCTGCAGGTAGAGGGATGACCTTCAGATAAGGATACCTATTACCAGAGTTCCTCAGGAATTAGGTGATATCTAAGAAAACTCCTAGTCATAAGATCCCATGATTTATTGACTCCACGCTTTACAATGTATCTCCTAACCCAGTCTGTGCTGTGCATTCCCCAGGATGGACACTGTCTACTTGATCCCCAGGAAAAAGCTGAGAAATTATAAAAAGGGGCCTTGGTATCATTGTGAGATGTTATTTAGTTGCAGTTACATTCTGGGTTCTATCAGTGGGTGGGGATTTGGCTGGGAGAAAACAAAGGAGAAAGGAGAAAACAACGTGATTCTCAATACAAAGATTTGTATTGGAAAGCGGTTGACCCTTCACTTTTTTACTGACTCAGAGAATAAAAAGAGGAGGCACAACCTGTAGGTGTTTAACAAATACGCTTGGTAATCTCCTGTGAGTTTGGTAATCTCCTGTGACTTTTCTCCTGGGGAGCTTTAGGTAACACTTCTGCAAGGCTCAAATGCGTGCTGTTAACACTTAGGTTAACCTTTTTAAATGATTTGTCTATTTAGTCCAAGAAATGATTCAATAGGTTTTTTCCCCCAGTGAACTTTCTGCCAGGGCTGTCATCACAGCCTGAGTAATAGTCTCAGGCCAAGGAAGGACATAGAGAGGGTTCTGAAGGTCATAACCAGGGATAGCCCTTGAGAAAATTTACTCTTCACCTAAATTTGTCTCGAGTGTTACTCTCCTTCCCCTTCAGTTACTCAGTTTGGGTGTGCACACATGAACAAATAGACACACAAACACACAGTACTTTTCAGACTCTTAGCTGGCTAATAACAGAATAATAGAAAGTTAAACACAAGCAATATGACAGGAGAAAATATTTGCAATACTAATAGGATGTGGTATTTGTCCCTTACACTCTATTTATGAAGGGATGGAATGGAAGAGATGCTAATAAAAACAAAAGAACTTACTTTGTGGCTTTTAAGCTCCCAGCGGTTCAGATCCTGAAATCAACAATAGATTTGGAGGAATACTTAGCTAGCCAGAATTTCCTACTAAAGAGAGAATGCATAGAACTTCTATGGGCTAAAGGGCAGAAAATTTTCAAAGAAAGTGAAAGAGTTAGAAATAATGTGGTAAGCCTTGACTTTTTTCCACTCCAAGAATAGAGCCCTGGAGTGGGAATAAGGGAAAACAATAGAACCTCTAATATCAACTTAAACCCCAAAGTAGACAACTCCTGGATCATTTTTCTTGAGTGCAGCCTAGAAAAACGATAAGCACCTTAAACACCCCATGCTTGCTAAGAGCAGCTATAATTGATATGGTAGTGGGACTGTTGCATCTGGAGGTACTGGAAGACAGAAAGATGCTGAGAATGTTTCATGCTACCATAGCACCTGAAAGGAGTGTAAGGATGCTTAGGTAAACTGTCAGTCTTATGCTGGCTCTAGCTTCTAGTGTCCTTACCATGTCTAGCCTCTCACTCTAGCAACATCCCACTTCTGGATTCACTGAATGTGGTATATTTGTAAGTCCAGTGACTTACACCACAGTAGCAAAATGGTACTTCCAGGCTGCCTTTTCCATGGCTTTATTTTTGAAAGGTAGTTGTGCTAGAAATGAATTCTTGGTTGAGAGGTTTGGGTTTTTGTTTTATTTGGGGTTTTTTGTTTTTGTTTTCATTACTTTAAAGATGTTACTGTACTGTCTTCTACCTTGAATCATTTACCATGAAAGAAATTTGCTGCTGTCTGCACATTTGCTCCTCTGTTCACAATTTGCCCTTTTTTCTCTAGCTGACTTGTAGGTTTTCTCTTTATCACTAGTTTTAATTAGTTTGATTCATTATTCTTTTATTAGGTTTCTTGAGCTTTTGAAATCTGTGGCTTTATAGTTCTAATCAAATTTGGAAAAATATTGGCAGCTACATCTTACAGTACTCTTTCATTTATCCCATCACTTCTCCTTCAGAAAATACAATTACATATTCATAAATCTGCTTGAAGTTGTCCCACAGCTCACTGATGCTATCTTCATACTTTTCCAATCTTTTATATTTCTCTTTTATATCTGTATATTTTATAAATATATAAATGCATTCATATTTTAGATTCTTTTATGTCTTCAAGCTTGCTAATCATTTTTTCTGTATAAGTTATCTACCTTTAATCCACTCTGGTTTACTTTCCACCTCAGATGTTTTAGTTTTCATATCTATAGTTGATCTGGTTCTGTTTTATATTTTCCATGTCTCTACTTAACATCATCAGTCTTTCCTCTAGCTTCTTGAATAAGTGGAAAAAAGTTATATAACTGCTTTAATGTCCTTGTCTACTGACTCAATTATCTGTGTCATTTCTGGATCAGTTGTGGTTGATTGATTTTCCTTCTCATTATGAGTTCTGTTTGCCTAAATGAAAAGTGCCTAGTAAATTCTATATCTGGTCATTCTTAATTAAATGCTGGACATTAGTAATTTTACCTTGTTCGGTGTTGGATATTTTTTATTCTTATATTCTTGAGTGTTTTTCTGGGATTGGGTGTGTTACCTGGAAACAGTTTGATCTTTAGCGGTTTTGTTTATGAGCTTTTTTAGCCCGCAGAACAGTGTTCAGAACATGACTAACATTTCCCCACTACTGAGGCAAAATCCTCTTGAGTAATCTACCCAGCCGTCAGTGAATTATGAAGTCTTCTATGCTACCTGGGTGGAACTGGACCTCTTTCCAGCCGTGCGTGAGCTCTAGAGATTGTTCCCTCTAATTCCTCTGGGTGGTTCTTTCTCCTCTTCTGGTAGTTTCCTCACATGCATGTGCTTACTAACACTCAGCTTAAGACTCAAAGGAGACCCTCTACACATTTCTAGTGCTTCTACTCTGTACAGTTCTAGCCTCTTTATAACTCTTCTCTGTGAATTCTAGCCAACCTAGCCTCCCGTACTTAGAGCCCCATTTTTTTCAACTCAAGAAGGCCACTGGGTTCCACTTAGGTCTCCCTCCCTAGACCATGTCCGGTTTCCCATCTTCAGGGGTCACTGTCCTCCATTATCCAATGCCAGATGCCTTGAAAATTGTCATTTAATATACTCTGCTTGGTGTTAGTCATTTTCAGGTTGGAAGATACTTTCAAACTCTGTTACACCATCTTGGTCAGAAGCACAAATGAATGTGCTACTTTTTAGTGTCTTAAGTTTACCTGTAGTATTTGAGTTTCCATGCTCTGATAATATCCTGGCTGAGGTTATTGGGGATAGCATTTTCCAATCAACAATCTTTCTTCCTCAAATTAAAATATACCTGTTAACCTCTTCAGGTTTAGGAGTCTAAGTCTATGTTCTTGATGGAGCAAAATATCTAGAGTAAGAACAAAACACAGATACGTTTTGCCTACACATTGCCTAGCATCCAAAATCTAATGTATCCAAATAGTCTGACGTTTGGGTTCATATAGACCTAACATTTGAATGCTTACTTTTTCCTTCCTGTCAGCTGTTGGACCTCCACGTCCACAAATACAAACCACAGTGAAGTCACCATTCCAAAGCTAATCCTTTCTTCTCTTCAAGCAACCTTGGAATGCGGCCATACCTGAGCCATGGAGGACCCAAGAGGTTAAAAATTCAAAATATTTTCCTTTAACTGGAGATTGTAAAAATCAATCTACAAGTGGAAAGCCCATTTTTCATGACAAATCACTTTTAGTTATTTTTACAGTTGTTTATGTTATTCCTGACTGGAATATTTTTCTTCTCTGGGGATCACTTTGTCCTTTTCCATTTGGCTCCTGTTTCTGAGATAAAGCCATTATCAATAAACCATTTGGGAGGAGAAAAAAGGAAGATGGCTTAAGCGGGCAGCAAGCCTCCTTCTCATCTTATCCAAACATCCACAGGCCCCAGTGACATATCCCACAGGGAAGTAGCTCAGTATCCCTTATACTAACTAAAATCTCTAAGAAAATAGTCTGAGAACATTTTTATTTTGTGTTCTCTCCATATTAAACATCAACCTAATAGTCAACCCTATTATATTACAGAGCTGTCACAACAGGGTTATTATAAGTCACAAGTCTTTCCGCTATTCATAAATTATAATTTGTTGTCAGTTTGTACCAGACACTAGTCTACTTTGAGAAAAAGAAAAAGGATTCTCTATCTTTTTATACCATTAAGAGTCTCTCTAAACATCATCAGTGACTTGGTTACTTGACAGACCTCCCTGGTAGCACATGCTCTATTTTTAAACTTTCTTAAAATCCAAGCTTTGGTGTTTTGTTTTGTTTTTTAATTTCACAGCATTGAAAAAAAAATACTCCTAAGGGCACTTTCCATGATTAATGTTAATACCCAGACAAATTTGGTTGTTAAGTTTTATTAAAACATGCTTTCTTTATTTTTCATCTTTAAAAATGGGAAATTATGACATTTCCCCCATTTTCTTTACAAGAACCACATTTTCTAGACAACTATGTATCTTCAAACTTGGTTTAAACATTCCTGAAGGAAATCTTTATTTATATTAAAGTAAATGAAAGAGAAAAAATATATAGTGTCTAATGCTATGGAGTTTTAAATTTTCTCGTGTACATTACAGAATACAAATTAGGCTATGAAGCTACCTAGGACAAATCCATTCCCTTTAGGTGATGGTTTAAAGCAAAATCTGGAAAGCAGTAGTCTTAATAAATATACAAGGGACTCGGAAGGGAGAAAGGGAAAAAAATTAAAATCCAGTTGTCTCAGATTATTTAGCTTGACTATAATTCCTGGATTTTAAGATTTCTGGTTAGAAGCTTTTCACCCAGACTAGTATAGAGAGGTTTTATCCCAAAATAACCAGCTCTACAACCTACAGGAACTGCATCTCCCCTCACCTTGCCCTCCAGCCCAACCCCTAATACTGGCAAGGAAAATTCCAATCCACAAAAAATCTATAAATTTAACCTCAAAGTCTATAATAATGGAACATGCTGTGGTTTGTGTGTGTGTGTGTGTGTGTGTATTTTTATTGAAGTATAGTGAGTTTACAATGTTGTGTTGATTTCTGGTGTACATTATAATGCTTCAGTCATACATGGACATACATATTCATTTTGACAGTGGAATGAATCTACCAGAGGCTCCTGAATCCGAAGGGCTCAGGTATCAGGCTCCAGAGCCAAGTGCTTTAAGAGAGTAATGCACATGAGAGTCTGCTGTTTCCAGACTCAAGATCAGGATGCCAGGGAAGCATTCTGCCTAAGGAGTGTGAAGTCAGGAGCTCCGTGGGGCGAGTGCTTTCAGAATGTGGCCCAAGTTTTTCTATTTATATATACTATTTTCTTTCTTTGTTTCTCTTTTTCTTCCTAAAATTCATCTTATCTCCTATTGAGGAAAATGTGAAGAATGCACACCAAATTAAAGAAGAACACAGCATTGCCTACAATCCCTCCATAGAAATAAATATACTACCTTTTGTTATATCACCATCTTGGCTTTATGTTGCTGCTTTTGTTGTTGTTTTCTTTACCAATCATTTTAATAAAATGGGAAACAATTATAGTACAATGCCATATATAAAAACAGTATATATTATTATATGTTATATATTATATTATTAAAATATCATTAAATCTAGTTTTCAAAAGATGCAAAATATTTCCAACATATGGGTGTACCATGTATTTAGGTTTTTTCTATTTGGGACATCTTGCTTGTTTCTAGGTGTCTATTCTTGGACACAATGAAACAATGAACTTCTTTGTTCAAAATCTTCCTATGCATTTCTGTTTATGCTTCTGGTATGTATTCTAAAAGCAAAATTACTAGGTCCAATGATATGAAAAAATTTTAATTTCCCAATACAAATAATCATATTGCTTTCAGAACGGTCAACTTCATTAATATCCCACCTTCAATATATGAATATACTTGTTTTCTGTGACATTATAGCATTAAGAAATATAATTATTTTATACTAAGATATTAAGACAAACATTATTTCATTGTTATTTTAATATTTGGTTATATGCTTTATATGTTAAATATGAACAAATTTGCTGTGTTGAAAATTGCCTATTCATGTCACTTGCTCATTTAATTTCTGGGGTGCTAGTTTTTCTTACTGAGTTTTATGAACACTATTTAACACTAAGAATATTAAGCATTTCTTATCAAAATATGTTGCAAATGTCCCAATCTATTTGTGACTACAATAATTTTAATTCAATTTAAACTTAAAAAAAAAGATCATTTATTTCTCCCACCTACCCCCTCTGTTCTGGCAACCACCAATCTATTCTCTGTGTCTATGAGGTTAGTTTATTTTTAATTAAAGAAAAGAAATTTTTACATTCCCTATATAAGAGAGATCATATGGTATTTATCTTTCCCATCTGACTTATTTCACTTAGCATAATGCTCTCAAGGTCCATACTGTTGCAAGTGGCAAGGTTTCACTTTTAATGTCTGAATAATATTTCTTTATATATAAAGGAATATTATATATTACACATGTATGTGTGTGTATGTATATATATAGTGTGTGCATGTGTGTGTGTGTGTGTGTGTATATCTATATATCCATTTATCCACTTATCCACTGATGGACTCTTAGTTTGTTTCTACATCTTGGCTATTGTAAATAATGCTGCAATGAACAAGTGGGTGCATATATCTTGTTAGTGTTTTTGTTTTTTTTGGATAAATACCCAGTAGTGGGATTGCTGGGTTATACAGGAGTTCTACTTTTAATTTTTTGAAGAATCTTTATACTGTCTTCCATAGTGGCTACACCAATTTACATTCCCTCCAGCAGTGCACAAGTTTTCTCTTTTCACCACATTCTCGCCAACACTTGTTAGTTCCAGTCTTTTTGATAATAGACATTCTAACAGGTGTGAGATGATACCTCATTATGGTTTTGATATGCATTTCTCTGATAATTAATGATACAGAGTATCTTTTCATGTACCTATTGACCATTTGTATGTCTTCTTTAGAAAAATGTCTATTACAATCTGCCCATTTTTTAAACAGAATTTTTTTTTGCTCTTGAGCTGTATGAGTTCTTTACATATTTTTGGATATTAGCCTCTTATCAACTACATAATAATTTTTACATACACTTTTTTATGTAGCCAAATATATCATACTTTTCTTTCATAGCTCCTTATGATGTTTTGCTTGCTGTTCATTACAGAGCTGCAATAGCTTGCTAAAGATAAGATAGACTGTGACTCAGACTCACTCCCAACAAATCAAGGGTTGTCATAAACAAAAATTTTGCAGAAAAAGCTCAGTAAATGAGAATATTTGCCCAGTCTAAATAATCTTCAGCTACATAACATGTAAACTCTGTCAAAAAATCAACCACACTAATGAATCGTATCTCAAATCTATACTACTGAGTCCTTTTACATCCAAAGTTCAAAGCATACACTCAGTATTAAATTGGTAACCTCACTTATGTCATAGTCACTTTTGAATATTTCTGTCGACAAATATTTTCTGAGCACTTACTCTGAACTTGATCAGATTGAAAAGCACCCCAGTTTTACACAAGAACATGCCCTAACTTAAGATTCAATACCTAAAGAGCATATTTAAGTGAATTGTTATATGACAAATGTCTAGATGAGCTTACTCTTTGACCTCCATCTGCTTGACTTTTGGGGTCTTCGGGGTCATCAGAAATAAAAGCCAATGAGGAGTAGGTGGAGAAAGTGAGAAGTAAAGTGTGGGTACTCATTAGGCTACATAAACAAAGCTGCAAAATAAGAAGTGTAGTAAATTGGGTCCAGCCTGGAACTAGAGTCTGGAAATAAGCTTTTGGAAGTCTATTCAGACTTCTCCTCCCAAAGGCAGTCATGACCAGCCCTTTTTGACTCATCTTCCAAATAGCCTCTATCATCCTCTTCCAACTGCATTTCTTTAGAATTAAAAATTGGATTTGGATTAAAAACATAATCAAGGACTTGTTCATTACAGGACCATTTAAAAGTTTCCAAGTTCTGTGGGGGAAAAAAAAAAAACAAAAGCAGCCAAAAATCAAAAAACAAAACAAAACAAAACAACAACAAAAAAAACAAACCAAAAAAACCCCAAAAAACCCAAGTGTGGAAGATATTCCTCTTTACTAACAAAGAAAAGAAAGACAAATGTGAATACTAACACCCTGCCTCAACGCTCCATTTCCCACCCTCGCTGGTTTCTCAGGGGCATCTGGTTGGCCATTTTATGGGCTCCTTTATAAGCTTTATTAAGACCAGAAACAGCAGAATGTCTTAAATTAGGGGACTGACTCAGCCCCATTATTCCCCAGTAACTTCAATCAGTGGCTCTTGGCCTAAAAATTTCATGACACTTGCCCTGTTCCCAATCAGACATGAGCCATGAGCTTCCACTCCAGCGCAGTCCCTCTCCTGTGATCCTCACCAGGCACCTCAATCTGCAGCCTCTTCATGCCTAATGTTCCCCACAACCTCAACAGATTGTATAACTGTATCTACTCCTCCTTGCTTCCACATGGTTACCGAACAAAGTGCTTGCGGAACTGAAGTTACACCAATCTATTGGCTCTCTCATACTCTCTAATTTTTCTCATCTTCCCCGATTCTCTTGGACCTGACAATTAAAATGATAAGGAAAAATGAAAACACTGCTCAAAGAGGGGAGATAAGAGAGGCCAGATTCTTCTCCATCCTGGCTTGATCAAAACCGAAGCATGTGCTTTCAATAGCAGAAAAGTGAAAATCTTTACCAGGCAAATAGAAAACTATCCTGCAGGGTAGGTTATTTTTTTTTTAACACTTAAAAATCATTCAATTTTATTAATAAACATATATTAATTTCACACATGTCTAAATAAAGCCTTTTGCAATACACCATGTGATCTAGGACCATACGGACAGACTGCTGCATAGTTTACTTAGAATGGGTAAAAAGTCACTCTCTTCCAAATGTTCTGATTATTGCAAGTCACAGGGCTCCTCCCCTCCTCTCCTGCCAGGATCATCCAGATTAAGTGTGAGACAATGCTGGCTGACTGATGCCTGGACAAAATGTGCCCAAATAAAATAAATTATCTGACTATCATTAAGTAATAGAATTCCTTAAATTCTATAATTTAACTATCACAACAACTAACAAATATTTGACCTTTGCTATATTCTTGGCTCTGTGCTAATCACAGAGAAAATAAAAGCACATAAAACACATCCTCACCCTTGGGGTAGACAGACCAGTTTAACAGACAACTCAATACAAAGTGATACACATTATAAAAGAACAAAGAAAAAGCACCACTGAAACACTAACTACAAAAAGATTTTGTCAAACACTAAATAGAAAGTGATTGGCTTAACCTAGGGTGCCAACAAATATTCATGAAGCACGTCCTATGATCCAGGCACTACGCCAGGCTCTGGGGAGACAGATGTGAACATAGCTCCTATCTTCACATGGTGTCAGTTGAGCTGGAATGACAAATCTAGAACAAATAAATACATAAAGTACAATTATAAATAGGGGCAAGTCCATGAGAAAAAGAACAGCATGGTATAAAAAAGAATGCTAGGGAGAACCAATTAAAATCTGGAAATCAAGGAGGGACTTTTGGAGGAAATGACATTGCAGTTAAGACATGAGAGGTGAGCAGACACGAGGCAGGAAAGGAGTTGGGTAAGAGGATTCCAGGCAGGGAGAACAGAATGAGTGAAAACCTAGAGATGAAAACAAATTTTACTGAGAAACCCATGCGGTTTGAGCATAATGAACAAAGTGAGGAGTCTCAGGAGGTGGAAATTGAGAGTCTGGGACCAGACAATGCAAGACCTGGTAGGCTAACTAAGGAAACTGAATTTAGTCAAAGCGCAGGGGGAAGCCATGGAGGCATCTAAAATGGAGGCTAAAATCCCTCCTAAATGACTCTGGGTCCTTACAATGTGCTTAACTGACATGACCTGGTACCATATAGACAGATGGTTTTTGATCCTCTGGTTTAAGACCCAACCTCTTCGTGGCACTCTTTTTCTCTCCTCTGGACCTCCCAGCTCTCCTTTCCAATGATTCATCTTTTCACTGAGGATTTAACTGTCCCCTCCCCTCCCTACTCCCCCACCCACAGACATGATTTCTAGTAGCTGTGTCCTCAGAATCCCCCAGAGTTAAGCTGATCTGTCATCCTCTACCTGATAGCATGCTTTCCCTCTGAACCTTCCTGGAAACCCTCCTCATGCCCTCCCTTCCTTCAGACTCTCATACCTCCACTTCCCTCCTTAGCTCTTTCCTCTGTGATGGGTGAGGACCGTGTTCATGGGTGAAATGGGTGGAAAGGATCACAGACTCCTTGAATCTCTGGTAGTGACAATAAAGTAAGTGCTTATAGCCTTTCTCTTTAAGTACACTTTCTATCCTAACTGAAAATAAATATTTGTATTATTGTGGAATATATTTCACAACCTACATACTCATTTCCTGTTTGGCAGTTCTAGAACATTTCTAACAGCCTTTATTATTTTTTTTTTTTTCCTGGAAAGTGTGGTAGAGATATCTAGTGTTTGTCCACATCTCGTTTTCCTCTTCTTCTGGGCACATGAAAGGATTAGACTCCCCCTCGCTTTGTACCGAGGCAGGGTCTTGTTGGCCAATGGGCAGTGTGCAAAGTGGCATGTGCCACTTCTAAGCCAGTGCGTTTAAGTGCGGCGTGCGGCTCCCTGGAGCCCTCTTCCCCAGCCACATTAACCAAGGAGGTTTTGTGTTGTAAATGGTGAGGCAGAGTTGCCACACAGAGGAGAGTTACTAAGTCACCTTGACTTGTGGTAGACTTGAATTTGGTGTTAGCATTTAGGGGTTCTTGTTACCATAGCACAGCGTGCCTATTCTGACTAATAGAGAAAGACTGGGAGAACAGATCTCTCTCCTCACACATTACATTTATCTCCTTGTAAACTTTCTAATTATGTTTTCACAGGTGTGTTTATTGCCTATCTCTGATGGGAACTTTGTGAGTTTGTGATTATTTTTGTTAATTAACTCTCCTCTGCCCCTAACTAATGTTCTCATAGTAAATAATAATAACCACTTCACTGAGTTACGTGACAAATAGACTAGAAAATCAAAATGTATTCCACTCCCTCCCTTCTTTTCTTCATTCTGTCTTTTCTTCCTTTCTTCCTTGCTAACATTCTTCCTTCCCTACTTCTCTCTGCTTTCTCTCTCATCCATTTTTATTCCACTTGCCTTCTCACCCTCTGTAAACAATGGCTGCTTATAAATGCTACTGACATGTTCACTGATCACATAATCCCCAAAGTGCTAAATACTGTGTCCTTCTGCTCATCATCCCCCTTTTCTTCCTTTCCTCTGTTAAGGACCCCTATTCTGGTCTAGGCTAATTCCCTTTGTTCATTTGTCTTTTTTGACATGGTCCAGGGATGAATTCCACCTGACAGTTTTGGGAAGATGTTGGGAGTGTGAGCTTCTACTTCCTAGAGGCTCCTTTTGGGTTTGTAGACTATAAAGTGGAACTTAATCTCCCCAACCTTTCTTATACTTAATGCACACAAGCCTCTTTTCTATAGAAGTTCTACCATTACCATAATCAGAAAAAGTCAATATTATGCTGTACACCAGAAATTGACACACTGTAAACTGACTATACTTCAATAACAGGAAAAAAGAGAGAGAGAGAGAAAAAAACAGGCAAAGGGTCACAAAAACCTTAAGCAAGGAGAAGCTACAGAGCTTAAGAAATCTCACAGGTCTTTAGGCTTGTGGTGCCCGCCTGAATTCCTGCTTCCCTCTCTGAAGTGGTAACTGGACCAAAAGGACAAGATTTTAAAGTGCACTGAAAAGGATAAAGGATAAGCAAGTTTTAAGCTAGCAGACCTTGATGGTAAGGATTGCATAAAACATTTGGTATTGGGCAATGGTGCTCATCTACATGACATCTACATGACATCTACATGCCTCTGGCCCTGCCCCTGAGGTTCTCCTTTATTCTTGAATTTCCCTAGTTCCTCTCCTTGAACTTGACCTCTAATTTTCAACCCTAAAACCAACTGCTGTCCCTATCAGCAGACAGTGCTTCTTGATTTGACTATTCAAAGTCCTCTGAGTGGTATGCCTGAATTGAGACATTTCTTCTGGCTCCATTTACTTTAGACCAATCCTCAGAAACCCACATTAGCTCTGACCCTAGCAGATCAGCCCAAGATGGAGCTGGACACATGTGAAGAATGTACAAACAAATGCCTTTTTAAAGTGAACAAAACAAAGTGTTTAATGCAGAAGGCTGCCTGGAGCTGGCTAGCACTGGCTCACGAGAGCCAGCTGCTAGGTTTTCAGGAATTTTTCGAGTCAGTTGTTAAATAGAGTCATTATTAAAAATTAAGTTATTTAAACTTACAATTAAATAAATTATGCTAAAATAACGTGAATGCATAAGTAAAATTCACTCTTTTCTCTTTTCTATGCTCTTGTGGTCCTCCGTGTCTGATGCATCTGTAGGATGGGAATGCTATACAATGCTGTGTCATTGCACGTCTTCCTAACTCTGCAGTCACTGACATCGGCCGTGGAGAGAGTAGTTACCCCATGGAAATCGGCAAATGCTAGAAAAGGGGCTTTTTCTCCCCTCTAGTCATCTGTTAAACACTTATCAGCACATCACACAATAGGATGCCAGTACTTTTCAGAAGTGGTTACTGAAGACAAAAGCATGGGGGAGGGAGGACATTTGCAATTTACATCCCCAGAATCTATTCTCATGCTGTCCCCTCCCAAAAATGTCCCTAAGCTTCCCAGCCATACAGTTTGCATGGTACCTTGCCTTCAGCTGCAAAACCGGGTCATTATTTTCTTAAGCCCAGTGGCTTATCCCAAACCTCTGATTATAGTCAGCCTGGTTCTAGGACAGATTAATGATCTAAATCCAGCCAACTGTGGCCACTGAGGTTGACCTGAAGGACCTGCATTTGAGCTACCAGGAAATCTAACCTGCCATTCTTGCTACATGTGAACGAGAAAGTTTGTAGCCCTGAAAGACACAAGTAGCCATCTTGGAACAAAATAAAAGAGACTGCCAAGAATGAATATAAGCTGAAGAAGTAGAAACAAAAAATGGTGAGAGAAAAGACTAGGTTCTGGACCAGGCCAAGGCTGAAAATCTAATTTATATTTTCTGTAAGTCAAGGAATTCCCTTTGCTTTTAGTCTGATTAATTTGGACTTTCAGTTACTTGTACCAAAATAATTCCTTCCTGATTGGTGACATGGGGTTTGTGTCTTTAAATGCGGGAACTGCAGGAAAAACTGGATATTGTGTGTTTATATATGCCTGACTCTCCAACCAAAAAAGACTTGTTTTTGCACACCTTTGTATCTGTGCTGACTTAACACTGTTCCCTGCACGTACTAGGGGACGAGTAGTAGTAAGTGCTTAAGATAGGCTTGTTTAGTTGCATTGGTTAGTGAGTCAGGGAGGGGACTGTGCAAGTGGAGTGAATCAGAGTAAATTCCTCTTCTTTTTTTTGGCCAAATGGCCAATTTGAATCCATGTGTTGTCATTTGTAAGTATGCCAGGGGAGAAAGGATGAAGCAAGATGGTTCTCAAGTCCAAGAGTCCAGCCTCTCAACTGGAGAAGGTTGTAGTTTTCTGCTGAAACTACAGTGAAAATGTCATAGGTTTTAGTTAGCATAAACACTAAGAAAATCCCTTTAGTCTATGTTTTCACGATGCCAAGTATCTGGATAAAAATGAAAATGTGCGGCCAACATGCTCCCCCAAATCTACGCAAGTGATGCTGCATTGACAAACTATCCGATTGCTTAACCAGACCTCTCATTGTCTACCCAGAATTGTTTATGTCATAAAAAGTGATGGCAAGAAGGATGGTACTGCGGTGCTGAATGACACCAGTCCATTATGACTCTGAGAGGGAGCTAAGTATAAACACAGGCAAATCACATGAGTGTTTCAGTGACATATCAAGGCAGAAAGAGGAACTCATGATAGAAATAGGGAAAGTGCCTTTGTTTTTCCCACTCCTTCCCTGCCTTTTTCTCTATAACCCTATTGCTGTGCAACAAAAAATGTCTCTTATTTATTTATATTAATTCTCTTTCCATGTCCCAGAATGTAAGTTCCAGGAGGGCAAGACTTTGTTTTTGTTCACTGCTGCTCTTTTTGTGGCACCTAATATAGATTTTGATGTATTGTAAATGCTTAATAAACATTTGATAAACAAAGGAGATGCCCTGAATGATGGTGATTTGCTAAGCAATTCATAAATCAGAAACCAAAATGGCCTGATGAAAAAACAAATACTTTTTTTCCTAAACTAAATTAAAAGACCTGGTGACTTAGTGAGTGGCTGGCTCAACTGCAATCTTACTGGGTGACAATAAACAATTTGTTGAACGAGCATTCTATTCCTTGGTTTCTGCATCTGGAAAAATGGAGATACCAGTATCAGCCTTATACTCTTCAAAACTTTTAAGTGTCCCAAAAGAGGCAACAGCTGTAAATGCGTTAGATTAAAGGCGAATTAGAGGGGCTTACCAGGATACTTTTTCATCAAATTCAACAATTATCTCAGCTGTCCATTGACTTATTAAACTGGCAAAACTCCATTTATCAGCTTTTGTTCTTATACACACTAGCAACCACGCATTAATCAGTTTTCTACATTCCTGTTTCTTCCAAAGTATGGTTATTTCACATTGAAATTAACTAACCATTTCATTCACTTCAAATTTGCCTTCAAAGTCATAAACTTTTTAATGATAAAAATAGACATACTCAGGGAATCCAATCTAACTGATACTTATTTTAAACGGTGAAATGGCATTTCTCCAGGGTAATTAGCCTTCCTCTCAACACGTTAATAGCAAAACAGCCTTCCTGTTGTGGGAATTGTATTTATCCTCTTCCCATTTTCTCCTGCAAGCTAAATTCTATTTTCCAGGATCTCCCTTCCAATCCTCAAAAAGAGACCCTGTACCTTTAATAGCAGAGACCTGGTGAAAGGTTTCTTTCCAAACTTGTTCCCTGGCTTCCAAGTGACGAAACCAGCTGTAATTTGAGAGCAGAGAGATCCTCAGGATATCATTAGCCAAAGGAAAAGCTCTGCGTTCCCACCCAGTCCAGGAGTTGAAACAGTATCAGAGGGCAAGAGCCTTTTTCTCCAGCTACAGGCTCCATCTCCGAGGAGCGAGTGGAACTCCGAGAGCCAGAGTGGGGCCACCGAGACTGCGTCCAGCCAGAGCCCTGGAGGAGGGGTTCCCTGTCAGCCAGGATCCCACCAGGAAACAGCCGGCTGAGTTCCAGCCATCGGAGCGCAGGAGCACAGAGCGCAGGAGCTCAGAGCAAGGGTGCATCCCGTGCTGCTGGCTGCGGGGGCTGCTACCCAGGCTCTGGGGCTGCAGCCACATGAAGCCAGCTGGGGAGGGGGGGCCAGGGTGCAGCAAGCCAGCCGGGACTGAGGCTGACGCCGTCTCAGGGAGGCACTGACTCCCCAGGGGACCCCCCTTCCTCGTGCCTGGGCGACAAGTCTTCTCCAGGGGCCCCCGGTCCTCCTGGATATCCAGGATGGTGTTCATGAAGTTCCTCTGGATGGGTTTTCTGTGCCACCTGTGTCAGGGCTACTTCGATGGCCCTCTCTACCCAGAGATGTCCAACGGGACTCTGCATCACTACTTTGTGCCCGACGGGGACTATGAGGAGAACGATGACCCCGAGAAGTGCCAGCTGCTCTTCAGGGTGAGTGACCACCGGCGCTGCTCCCAGGGGGAGGGGAGCCAGGCCAGCAGTCTGCTGAGCCTCACCCTGAGGGAGGAATTCACCGTGCTGGGTCGCCAGGTGGAGGACGCCGGGCGCGTCCTGGAGGGCATCAGTAAGAGCATCTCCTACGACCTGGACGGGGAGGAGAGCTATGGCAAGTACCTGCGCCGGGAGTCCCACCAGATCGGGGATGCCTACTCTAACTCGGACAAGTCCCTCACCGAGCTGGAAAGCAAGTTCAAGCAGGGCCAGGAACAGGACAGCCGGCAAGAGAGCAGGCTCAACGAGGACTTCCTGGGGATGCTGGTCCACACCAGGTCCCTGCTGAAGGAAACGCTCGACATCTCTGTGGGGCTCAGGGACAAATACGAGCTGCTGGCTCTCACCATCAGGAGCCATGGGACCCGGCTAGGTCGGCTGAAAAACGATTACCTTAAAGTGTAGGTGGAAGGGCACATTGCTGGGAGCCGGCATCAAAGCAGCCCTATCGCAGAGGGTGGGGGACAGAACGGGGCTACCTTTTCCCTTCTGCTTGTTATTTTTTATAACCAGATTTGCACTTGGAGAATGATCCGAAGTGATCTTTGAAAAAAAAAAAGGAGTGAGAGTTGAGTGGTTTTAGTTCTGTTCATTATTTATGTGCTTGCCATTGATTTGTCACCTGGAAAGAACAATTTAAAGCCACGCCTCCCATCTTTCCTAGAGGGCTTTATAACTCTGCAGAGACACCTGTTTCAGCCACATCTAAACGGACACAGTTCGTGCAGTAGGGGCTGACTAAACTGCTCCATCCTGGAGGTGATGTGAGAAAACCCAGGGAGCATATGCAGAGCATCTTTCTGCCTTCAGCCTTCTCTCTTGGGCTCTGAAAGCTGTCAAAGTTGCCTGTTTCTCAGATGAGGTCAGAGGTGCCGCTATGCACGCCTGCCAGAGGATGGAAGTTGCCTGTTTCTTCTCCTTTTCCCTCTTATTTATTAACCATGGTCTCCAAGGTTTTGTTTGTAGTTGTTTTCTTTTGGGTTTTGGTTTTGGGGATTTTTTTTTTTTTGAGAGTATGGGCTAGAAACTATATGCAAATCGTCTTTTGCAGGGAGATGTCTGCAGTGCCTCTGTGGGGAGTTGCAAATTAAAGGGGCCACGGTGAAGAAGTCTGAGCTCTGTGGTTACACACTCATGCTGATATGCTGATTTGCTGTTTCTCTCATTGTGTGTCTGTGTCCTCAGTGCTGCAGTCCATCACAAAGAAGTAGGTAGGGTGCCTGGACACACCCCCAAATGCTTGTGACTTAGGTTACCAATGTATTCTTTCTCATTTGGGGGCTTTGCTTCTTTTTTGCTTATTGGAAACTTGTACTCTAAGTAGGGGGAATTCTAATTCTCCTAACTCCTTAACTAAGTTTTGTTATTCAGCCAATAAATACGTTCTCGTACAATACTGGCTTATTTTCTAATTTATATCTGTTAACTTTCACACTGCAAAGATGGGCCAATGCAAAAAAAAAAAAAAAGAGAGAGAGAGAGAGAGAAAGAGAGAGAAAGAAGGCTGGGATTTAAGCCAGTTTACTTAGAGTATATGATAAAGAAGGCAGAGGGAGAGCTACATATTTGGCAACTCTCCCTTCCGTGGCCACCCTCACCATCTTCAAAAGAAAAAAAAAAGTCTAGGCTGGGCTAGAACTTGATCTCTGCTGGTCTGCCTAAAAACTCCAGTTTTCTCTGGTTTTTCCTATAGAATCAACTGGAAAAGTTTACAGCAAGGCTCAGAGCTTATACACCCTCAGAATGCAGAGGGAGTGCTTTGTTCTGTTATAGGAATGACATGATGTTTAATTGTTTTGAAGACAAGTCTACGTTATTTAATGAATAATTTTAAAAGGAGGAAATGCACTTTATTTCATATCTTTTCCCAGCCAATCCTCACCATCATCTTAAATATGCTTTTCTTTCACACATATGCACACACATTGGAAAATAAGTGTTCATAACCTACTCTTCAACAGGGAGCCATTTTTCTTTCCCTCTCCTATGCATGAGGAATCTGATTTTATATTCCTCTAAAATATCCAATATCCTCTTACGACAACAGGGGAAACTGAGGCCCAGAAACTAACTGATTCTCAGCTAGTTCTAACAGCTCCTGGTCTCTTACATTTAAGTACAAGATCTTCCCACACTGTTCTTTTCAAGGATGCTGAGAGATGGGAGGGAGTGGCCTGAGGCCTGAGCCTTTGCATAACGATCTTATTGTTTAACATACAAAAGGAACAAAATATGGAATAATACTTAAAGTAATCTTTTGTAATTTCTTTTCATGACCCAGGGGCCTGCTTTTAGCTGTCTCTTGTGTGTGAGAAGAAGACTGGTGTGTGGGAAGCAGGTAGATGATCTTTGAAGAGGGTTCCCTTCTTCTATGAAAGATGAGGAAAAAATTACTGCAGAGGCAAAGAAGATGATCTTTGGAACTTAAATGGTTGTAGTCTGTAGTCATAATCCTTCATATCACAAAACTTTTATATCACTCACAGTGATCACGTCTAATCCACAGACATATTAAATGTCATCTCAATTTTCCCAGCTGTGTTAAGAGGATATTAGACACATGATACAGGTGGAAAACTGGTTTCCTCGTGAGGGCTAATTTCAATCAATGGGTAATGGCTACATACAGTAGTATATTAAAAAGGATTTAAATGACACAGATTCCCCGGTTCAAGATGTCTTCCATGCATGCAGGTAGGCGAGTGGTGACAGCATTCACTACTAATTTGAAAACACTGAAACAGATGATGTGTGCGGTTCTTTCTAGTGCTAACATTCTGTGATTCCTACAAAACCAGAACTATCTGACATCGACTCATCCATTGAAGGCTAGAGGGATGGCCAGTAATCCCAAAGAGTCTGGCATAAACCCAGAGGGAAAAGCAGGAATTTCCAGGTGGGGAGCTTGAGCCATCCCGGCCCGCCAACCCAGAGGCTGGCATCACCAGGTGCTCCCCAGTCCTCGTGATGGGGAGCCAGGTCCCCGCAGATCTTTCTTCTCTACTTCCCCGTTATTCTTATTAACACTTTACTCCTCATACAGTGACAAATCCTTTTTTTTTTAAGTAGTGGTTCTTTATTTTTGAGACCATGAAATATTTTGAGAATCTGAAGAGAAATTATATACCTTCTTCCTTCAGAAATCTACTTCCAAGAACATTCATACAATTTAGGATATTCTTTTTTTTATTTTTAATAAATATTTGTCAATTGCTCAATATGTGTCAGGCACTGAGTTAGGTTGTGGGTAATTCTGAGATACTACGCAGTCTTGGGACACCATCTAAATCAAAGTTTAAAAAGCCTGTTACAGTTTTACTTGGAGTGGGAGGTATTTATTACTATCTTTACTATTATTGTTATTATTATTATTATTATCAACAACAACAAAGTAGCCAGTTTTCTTGAGAACTCAACTCAGCATTTTTGCTTTAGGGCCTGTGCTAATAACTTTGCTTGGGTATTTCCCTTAATTTTAACAACAAACTGTGTAGGAAAGTATTATCTAAAAGGAATTAATATATGCCAAGCACCTAGAAGAGTACAGGACACAGAGTGAATCCCCAGTAGACGTTAGTTGTTGCTATGACCATATTTATTACTATCCTTCTTTTTATAACTGAGGCCCAGAAAGGGTCGGTAATTTTCCCAAGGTTAAAACTGTGATGTCTCATTTACTTCACTACCCTCCCACGTTCTAAGCTGATGATTATCCAGTGGGATACATGACCAGATAAAAGAAGAATGTGGTGGGTAAGGGTCCACCTGGGCTGCCAGTTGTCCCCTCCAAACACCGTCCCCTCTAGGCCAGTCGGCCTATAGCCCACGGCAGTTTAGATGTCTGAGTGCTGCCAGTCAGAAGCTGAGTGGCTGCACTGTTGACAGAATTCCTCGTTGACACTTTCTCTGTGTGATGCATTGCTCAGCACCACTCATCCTCACACTCCCAGTCTGACCATGTGAAAACGTCCACAGACCTACGACGGAGCATTCCGTAGATATCTGTCCATCTAGAGTCTGCTGATAAAGGACACCAGGCCGTGTTACCCTCTGTAACTGCCAAAGCCACGTTCCCAGAAGCTGGCAGGTGTGGGTGTGTTATGGCTGGCAGCACGGAGAGGCTGTCCCATAGTTTACATACTTCTGTTGCCTTTTCAACTATCGTTTACAATTCTGCTAAGGAAACAGACTCAAAACTTTCTGAGACAAGCCTTGAAATTTCAATTGTAAACCATTTTAACAAGTAATAAAAGCGTCCATGAAAACCACTAAAGATACAAAATCTCCCCAAAGGGTAGTATGGTTAAATTTCCTTGGAGCATTTTTTCAGAGGATGGTTATTAAAATCTTGATAAGGAAGAATACTTGGGTGTGAAATATAAATACTAAATGTGGTTAACAAATGTTTTAACATAACAGGAAAAACAACTGGAGACTTAAAAAGTTTTGGTGAGAAACAGAATACAGAAATGTGTAACAATCATTCACCAGCACAGAGACTGAGATTCTGCGAGTCATCTTAGGAATTATGGAATCGGGTGGTCCTTAGGAAGACTATTTCTAGAGTCAGGATCTCCATGGATGTGTTACTTACCAGGTATTTTTAAAGTGCCACCATAGAAATAGTACAGTCGGCCCCCTGTATCTGTGGGCTCCACATCCATGAACTCACCCAACTTCCGACAGAAAACACTTGAAAGAAAAAAAAAATTCCAGAAAATTCCAAAAAACAAAACAAAAAGCAAAAAATAGAGCACTGGCAACTATTTACATAGCATTTATATTGTAATAGGTATGATAAGTGGTCTAGAGGTGATTTAAAGTATATGGGAGGATGCGTGTGATTATATGCAAATACTACACCATTTTACATAAGGGACTTGAGCATCCCTGGGTTTTGGTATCCAAGGGTGTGCTGGGACCAATCAACTGTGAATACCGAGGGATAACCGCGTATAGATGTGTGAGGAAGCTGACACCTAAATAAAGAATTTGAGTGTGGCATCCTGGGGAGGGTGGCATATGAGCAAGTTTCTACAGAAGCTTAGCAGCAGTCCAAACTGGAATTGTCTGGAAAATGTAAAACAGTGTAAATAAAATACGGACTTTTTATAACCACCCATTCAAGAGATAAGGGAGTTTCATTGTTGCTGTTATTATTGTAGTTTGGCTTTTTAAGTAGCTTTTTTTCTGATTCTATAAACCATAGCTGCCGAATTCTAATAACATAGCACACAAGAAAATACAAAGAAAACAAAATCATTCATATTCTCAAATGTCCCCTGCCATACACCCACTATTTGCATATTGGTGTGCATTCTTTTAGTACTTTTCACATGTATCTATGTATTTTTTCTTCAGAAAAAAATGATATTATAATAATACATTGTTATGTAGTCAATGTCTATTTTAGGTGTTATATGCTCAATTGCAAAAATCTACCTCGAGTGCTTCAGGGGGCAGAAGTTCTGGGTTCAGATCTTGGGACAAGTCCCTTCAATGTTCTGAAATTCAATCACTTTGTTTGCCCAATGAAGATAATAATAGCTAATATTTACTGAACAGGCACTGCTCAAAGTGTTTTCCATAGGTTATCTTAGGTAATCCTCCCATGTGTATATTTCAGATAGATGTAATAGTTTTTGGGTAAGAAAGCTGAGGCACCAAGAAGTTAGGTCTCACAGCTAGACGAGAATGGAGTCAAGATTCAAACATAGGCGATCTGACTCCTCTACTGACCTGATAATCACTAACGAATGCTTTTCCTTTCTGAAGGCAGGAGACAGGACACATGATTTCTTAACTCTCTGCTATTCCAGGATCTATGATAAGTGGCCTGTGAAATGAACGTTTTTCCTGTATGACTTCCTTCACTGTAAAAAGTTAAACCCAATTTCTCTCTAAGAACTTTTTCTCTGCTAAATGTTATGTTAGGCAAAATATCTCCTTACACCTTATGTCCCTCTGGGATTCTTTGCCTAAGAACAACCGGCTTCTTGCTCAATATTACATTTTCCAAGCACTTTCCCATGTTTTATCACATTCGATCATAACACGTGCGATTGATGCTGCATTGGCCAGGACATTTCACGATATTCACCATTTGGAGACGGTAGCCCAAAGCTCACAGCTAGAAACTGAATCCAAACATAAAGATTTCTTGTCCAAGCACTGCTTGCCTTGCAGGTCTACCTCTGACTCCTCTATGCATTCATTCAAAATACGTTCATTGGATGCCTTCTACGTATCTGGCCCTGCTGAGGATACAGTAATCAGACAAAATCCGTGCCCTCTTTGATCTTATATTTAAATATGCAAATGTAATGAATTCATTGGGACTCCTTTAGTGGGGGAAGAGATAAATAAACTAAAATACATATCTAGAATGTCAAGAAGTGAATTGTGGTATTTTAGTTAAGATGGTAAGAAAGACCTGAGAAAGCAGAAGTTGTTTGAACTGGGTCTTAAATCTTGAGTAGAAGGCCAAGAATGTAAATATTAGAGGAAAGAGTGTTCCTGGTAAAAGAACAGCAAGTACAAAGTCCTTCAGGCAGAGATAATTTTATATGCTTGAGATGATGGGTGGAAAAGCCAGTGGGATTACAGCACAGTAAATCAGAGAAAGAATTAAAGAGCTTGAGGTCAGGAAGGAGAACTGGGGCTAGATAATATGGGAACTAGAGGATTATCATAAGAAATTTGGAAATGATTCTAATTTCAATGCACTAGAAGTCTAAGGAGAGAACATATGTGGATAGTCATCAATGTATTATATATAATATTTGAGGTATTAATTAATTAATAATGTTTGGATGTTGTTCTAATTTTAAAGAACTTGGAGGTCTAAGGTGAGGAGTGATACGATCTGATTCACACAAAAAAGGACCATGCTGGGAGGAGACTATAGGTAAGGCAGCATGAGTGGAAGCAGGAAAGCCTCTTGGTGAGATGGCCGCTAGGTCCTGGTGATGAGAGATGATGAAGGCTTGGTCTCAGGTGGTAGTGGTAAAGACGGCAGGACCTGGCCTCGATCCTCTACCAATAAGTCCCATTTTGCTTTGGTCCCAGAAGAATGTGTGTCATTATTCCCAGCCTTCTTCTGCATTGACCCAATTTGCCAACTCTTGGCTCCATTTCTTCTGTTCCCCACCCTTTGGATTTGATGTTAGCATTGTCCCCCTTCCACTCCCCCCCAGAGGTGACTGGATATGTATGAATGACTACATCAGGCACTATATGGACCCCAGCTGATCCCTGTCACTCAAAACCCAAACTCTGGCCCACCAGCCCAAGTCTTGTCTACCTTACTTGATGGGCTGGAATGGACAGACTCGTGAAGGCAGAGGTTTGCACTCAACCACAGGAATGATTCACATGATTGACTATTACACAAAAATAACTGTGATTGCACTAAAGTTTAGACATCTTCCCTTTACTAATAATCTCAAGCATCACCACTACATCTCTATTTATTTGCATTTCTCTTCATAGGAGCTTTAAGACAGATAAGCTATATCCAACTATAAAACTTTTCTCTTGAGGGTTTTGAATGACTTCAGAATTTTGCATTGCCTGGTATTTGATAAGAGCACAGAGCATCCTATTTTGACCCTAACAAGCATTTACTTGTATGTTTCACCATCTCCCTTTTTGGCTTTTCCACGAAAAACAGAAGACATTTTGTGTGCTGATAGCTTGCTGTTTACAGAGAGGAACCTGACATCTATGATTAATGAGGCAGAGCCTCCATGCTTTGGGGTTGGCAGTAGTGGCTTGCATTTTCTAGTTGTGAAAAGTTTCCTTCTGCAGGAGTTAAGGAAACGTGTTTCCTGAATGTCTTTTCTTGCTTTGATCTTGGCCCAGCTTTCATGCCAAGACCAAGCAAATGCGGGTGCTCCACTCCGCTTTCAAAATGTGTGCTTTGCTGGCAGTCCCACTGAGTCAACCACTAACATTTTCCACATGATTCTACTATGAATTAAATTATAAAGAGCAGAAAACCTAGTGGGTTCGCTTTGCTCTGAGGTATATTTTTGCTTACCCTTCAAGTGTCAGTTTCCTCCTGCCCTGGTTTCCCCTCCCCTTGCCTTAGCCAAGCTCTTTCCTGTTTCCTCCTTTGCTCGCTGTCTCTCCCTCTCCTCTTGCTATTAGGAGCATGGGAAATAGAGGCAGAATTCTGATTTGCATCATGCCTCTGCAACTTATTAGCCTCAGTGTCCTCTGTGCATGGTAGGAATCATGGCATATGGTTTGCAAGGTCTTGTGAGGATTTCATAAGTCAATGGATGGAGAGGACTTCCTGTAATAACCTGAGCAAAGGAAGTGCCACTATTCCCACATGCTAGTCACGGGCACCTCATCTTTAAGAAGGGACTCCTTGTATGTTCTTCGGTTGAAATGAAAAAGACGTATTTCAAGTAAGCCTGAGACATTATATGTATCTCATGAACCTATATGGACCTCCCCATTCTAGGCAGGCATCTCAGAAGCCAAAGAAGTGTTGCTCCCGTTCATATAAGGGAAGCTCCTAAGCTTGGGTGTGTTTATACTGCAAACATTCCTCCATATTTGGGCCAAGAGAATGAAGGCTGCAGCAGGAAATAACAGTGAGCCAACTTGCTTACCCTTTATTTCCAAATGGTAACAGTGCCTTTGCTTTGTGCCTTGAATGTGGGGGTGATGCACACGAAATAATCTCTGGAATTTCAGTATATGGGCAGCGATAGTGAGAGAACTTGCCCATCTGGGCAACAGGACTACCAAGTGAAAGAGAATAAGAATATTAATTCCTAAAATCTCTTGAGCATAAATATATATTGAGGCCTGGGTGCCCTTGAAAAGCCCAGCTTTCGGGTCTATAAGACTGAAGACCAGAGCCCATTTGGGGCACGCTGCATATGGGAAGCGTTTGGGTGACAACCTGATCTTCTGTATGTAACCCTGTACTCCTGCTGTGAGATTTGCTGCCGCCACTGCCTGGGAGTCCTCCGCAGTCTCCAGGTCATGAGCTCACTAGGGCTGGGAGATGGGACTGACTCATGCCCTATTTCAGCTCGGATGTATGCGGGCTTCACTAAAAGGACTTGGGAACGTCTGCATGTAGCTTGGCAGACTTTCCTGAAGTGAGAACTTCTGAAGTGAGTAGTTCTCTAGCTTGTCTGCTTCTCCTCCAGGCAATCTCCACCAGGGCTGCCACGGAAGAGGCCCTGGCTCAGCTTAGCGAGGACTCAGGACAGGGCACAGTGATCCGGGCAGCACACACTCAGGGAAGTCTAGAATCTACACCTTCTTCAGTATAAAAGCAGACAGTCTGGCTCTGTCAACACTCAGCCATTCATATATTTAGCAATAAACAGAAGGAATAAATAAGCGATATTTCTTTTCTAATTAGAGGCAGTTTTTGTTCACTTGGGAAACTTCAGAAATAGAACACTCTTTAACTGTTTGGCTCAAACAAAAACTCATTCAGACTAAGAAATTGGCAAAGGCCATAGCTGATGATAAATACTTATCCCATAATCACGTTTTCCATAGCCCCTCTAATTTCCAAGAGTTTCTCCATAAAAAGAATCGCAGTGAAAAATCTGAACAGACAGGTTCGCAAATAATGACATCATATTAAGGGGATGTCGGGGTTTACAGGGCTCTCCCATTTCCTCTGTAAAAACCTGACCATTACCAAAATATGAAGCCACCACCTTGCCTTCCATTCATTGTTAAATATCCATTTTTCAAAGGGGTTATTCGTTCATTTTTCTGTGCATTCAACAAATATTTATTGAATACCAACTATGTGCAATTGTAGTCCTAGATTCAGAGGATAGTAATTATAATAATATTCATGATGTTGATAATCATAATAAAACAATAGACAGTATTTTCGTACTATTTATTATGTGCCTGGCACACTATTCAGAGCATATCACATATATTTAGCACAGGTAATCCTTGCAACGACCTATTACAAGATTTGTAAATTGCTCAACGACCTTTCTAGAACGTCACCAAACGCCTATGCTGACTTTCCTTCTTGCCTCCTCCCAGCTTTGCTGTGGTCCCCTTTCTGGCTACTGGCCTCTCCTGACGTGGCCCATTCTGCCCTCTAATGGAACACTAATTCTGGGAGTTTCAGAAAGTCTTTCAATCAGGAGTTCAGCAGTATTTGGAGAAAGTTCTTCCTCAGTTATCCAGGGAGCTAAAGAAAACAAACTTTAGATTTCACCAAGAAATGTTAGAGAGAGAAAATTTGCAAGAGAAGACCTTGATCCCAGGCTCAAGTTTCCAAGACTGAGCCAGCCAACCTGATCATGAAACCCAAGATTTCAACATTATGTTAACCTCTGTCGGGCTAACATAGTAATAAAACCATACTTGTAATTATATCCCCAGATATAGTTTTGGCCCTGAGAGTTACATAGTCTAGGACCATGAGAGCTAGAAATAACCTTCACAAGTGAAGAGTCTGAGGGCTAAACAGGTAAAGAAATTTATTCCAGGTCATGTAAACTCATGGTATTAAGGCCAGGATGTCACAGAATCACAGCCCAGAGGGCCAAGTTCATCCTATTCACCTGGTCAGTCATCAGCTGCCTGAATCTTCCTTATACTACGACAGCCCTGCCAAGTGATTATACACTCCTGCTTGCACTCCTCAAATTATGGGGCACTCCCGTCTCCCTGGAGGAGTGCATTCAGTTGTCGGAGAGCCCCAGCTCCTCGAAAGTCCTTCTGTGTTTTGAACTGAAATCTTCCCCCCTGGGGCTTTCACTATTCAGGGCTCCACTGCCCCACTTATCCCTTCTCCATATCAAGTTAATCAAAGACCTGGTAGTGCCTTCGGCTGGGCTCAATAGCCCAGGTCCTCCAACCCTTCCTTCTGCAACATAATAAGCAAGGTCACTCTTTCTACCTTATTACCAGGAAGCAGTGGTTTGCAGTGGTTTAAAGCATGGGCTTTGCAAACTGACAAACCTCTGGGTTGATACTCAGTTCTACACTCAATGCAGATGTCCAAGGGCAGCTTACTTATTCTATCCATACCCTGGGTTCCTTCTATGTGAACTGGCGAGAATGATCCCCACCTCATATGGTTGTTGGGATAAATAAATGAAATAGTATGCATAAAATTCATAGTCATTCAACAAACGTACTGAATGCATGAGTGAACAAACTTCTAGTTGGCTCTTTTTATCAACTCAGCACTAATAAGGGAGCTGTTTATAAAGTGAATTGCAGATTTGGAGAAGATGCCACGAGGGGAGAAGTTCAAAGGAAGAATGAAGGGAAGAGGCGCATATGATTACGGCAAAGCTGCCACGACTGGCGGGCGTTCTGTGCAGGGCACCCTCGGCCCATTCGTTCACAAGTTCATTGACCACGCGATGAGCAGTGTCCTTCACGCTCATGGTTCTGCTCAGTAAGGGGAGAGGAGGAGTCTTACCTTCAAATCTTTCTCGACTAATTCTGGACTTTCTCATAAATGTCTGACCACATGCTAATTTGAAAGTCCAAATACTAAGTTTTATTTTGGGGATGAGAGCAAAGGTACTTTATATCTTCTCCCTCCCACCCCCTCCACCTACAAAAACAGCTGAACAGACTTTCCTAACTCTTTCCCAAAAGTTTCATGTTTGGGCTGAGCTCAGCCCTGGAAGGTCTCACTCTCAGGAGAAATGCCTGAGAAAGTCATTAAAGGCAACTGAAAGCCCTGGAATGGAAATACACAGGGAAGATGGGAATTCAATTGGCTTTCTCTCCCAGGTGATACATCTCTCAATAACAGGAAGATGAAAGTAAAGCAAACTGTCTCAGGGATAATATCTTTTTCATCGTATAAACTTTAACACAGTGTTAAGGAGGGACACTCAGGTATAGCCTACCTTGCTTTGACTCACGGCGCCTCCTTTTCTCATTTGGGCTATCTGTGGCAAATGACTTAACTCCCTGGGTTTCAGCTTTCTTTATAAAATGGATATTATGGTCTTAATCTCATAGTATTCTGAGGAGGACCAAATGAGAGAGTCCAGCTTGATATATGGTCTGGCATGTATGTTACACTATTTCATTAAGTGTGAAGGGATGGAGAGCAAGCAGTCTTGGTCCTATTAACTTGATGGGATCAAAATGATTAACACCTAGAGTCCACATTCTTCCTCCTGTCTCTTGCCTGCTTGGCCTTGGTAAAAAGGAAAAACTGCACTGACACATTATCCACCCCACTTCCCAAAAAGAGGTTATAAAGGAGGAAGAACCACATGCAATAGGGGATAGAGTGGGACATGAAAGGAAAGGGGTAGAGGCCAGGGATGCGGACCAGCATCCTACAGTGCATAGGACAGCCCCCATGACGAAGAATTATCTGACTCAAAATGTCAGTAGTGCCAAGGTTGAGAAACCCTGGCCTATGATATGTGAACTATTAGGGAGCAGTCGGACAAGCGGGAGGTGGTAGTTAGATTGAGGATCTTGAATATCAGGCTAAGATTCTTCCCAAACATGATGAGTGTATTATAGCCTTCAGGACATGAAATAATACAATTTTAGGAAGATTTGTATTACAAAGGTTTGTCTAACATATTAGAAAGTAAAGATACTATAGTATTTCAGGCATCCTGAGGTGAATTTGAGTATTTTATATAGCATCATGGTTATAATGCCCCAGAATCTGGCTGAAAAGTGGAAGCATCTGTCAACAGGCTAATTTTATCTCCTTGGCTTCAAAAGAAAAAGAAAGAAAAGAAAAGGCCAGATTTATGGTCTTTCCATTGATTAGGGCTCCCTCTACACGCTGGCAAGTCAATTAAAGGGGCTGAAGGAGGTTGATTTTTCTAACTAACAGTTTGGCATGATGTAGACAAAACATCTGGTTAATTGGCACTTTCATTTTTCACTTGGTGGTTTTGACAAGGAGGAAACACAATCATTGGTGGATGCTTGCTAGTCATCATCATCAACTCAGCTGATCGCAGGGTAGAATCAACTGATCCTAAAATAAAGAATTATATGTATGACTCTTCAACCTGAAAGACCATTGCTTATAAGAGAAAGGAGCTCTAGAGTTGAAAGTGAAGAACCCAAGCATAACTGTCATTTATGTCTCCTTGTGATTGCTCTCATCCAAATATCCTCTCAAAATTGCCTTAAACTCCCGGGAAGTTTGTGCAATCCATCAAAGTGCTAGATCAGGCCAGGTTCCCTGGACCAGGACTGTATCTGCCTGGAAAAAGGGGCTTCTTTTCCTTCATACACAAATTACTGTCTGCTCACAAACCCAAGAGAAAACATCTACCCAGAAGGGAAACACTGGATTTTTATTTGTTTGTTAGTTTCTCAGTTTCTTGTTTCTCTTATCTACCAAGAGGTGACATCTTGTTCTAATTCATCTAAAGGAACAATATAGACCAAAGAAGACCTTGGTCCCTTTTTTCTGCCTTTCCAATTCTCACATATCTCTCCAACCCAGCCTATTCAAAAGCCTTCTCTGGGGTTCCTGTCAATGGTGATAGAACATATAACACCTGCGACTGGTGGTAAAGACCACCTGTGTCACTGTGTCAAGAAGGATATTAAAGTCTTATCAAAGTTCAAAGAGAAAGAATCCTATGATCTGTTAGCAATGCCTTTCATACTTACAAGATGGGGAGGACGTAATAAGTGAACCAGGTATTTACTTTCCTCATCCTTTCCAGCTATTTACTGACAGTATCATTCATTTTTGGTACCAGTGCTAGACACTAGTGTAACAATAGTGAGCAGAGCTCAAAGTCTAGGAGGAGGAGTCAGTAATCAAATAATCATGTACCTTCTAAAAAATGAGAGCTAGCTCCCTTCTTTGCTTCTTCATTTATCAGAAGGTAGCATTTACTTTCCTCCCCTTGAGTCAGGATGGCCTTGTGACTTGCATTGACCAACAGAATGTGGTGGAAGTGACACTGTACCGGTTCTGGACCCACAATTTAGAAGGTCGAGAATAGCTTCTATCCTTGCTCCTTGGAAGCTAGCCACCAATGTGTGAAGTAGTTGGGCTACACTACTGAATGACTGAGCTCACATGGAGAGAGATCCGGGAAGGTGAGAGGCCATGATGGGCATGGCAGGGCCAACTGAGCCCCTAGCTGAATGCAGCCACATGAGTGACCTCTTCTCAGAGTGTGGAACAGAAAAATCACCCAGCTGAACCCAGTCAATCCAGAGAATTGTGAGAAATGTCAACTGTCATCATTTTAGGACACAAAGCATGGAGATCATTTGTTATGCAGCAATAGCTAGCTGAAACACATCCTCCATCACTATCTCTTTCTATTGCATTCCCTTGTTTTATTTTCTTTATAGCTCTTGTCACTACCTAAAATTATTCTATTTATTTCTCTGTTGTCTATCTCCCCCAAGAGGAGAAAACTGAGAGTGCAGGGACCTTGTCTCTACTCTTTCCTTCTGTGACCCCGGTGCCTAAAACAATGCCTGACACAAAGCAGAATGTTCAGAAAATACTGTAGCTTAGGTAAATAGATGGACAGTTGCAGCTCTGATAGATGAGATAACTGAGAAGTAGATGTTGTCACAGTCTGTAATAAGGGGACCAGACCTGGTGAAGGAAGTCAGGGAAGAGAAGATTCGTTCTGATAAGATCTTCATGGGGTATATCCAAGAGGAAGGGGTGGGGGCTATTTTCTTTCCAGTTTCTGTTCAGTTAATCATTCTCGTATAAGTGACATTATCACTTTAAATTTTCTTTGGTAGTAGAGCATAGGACTTTTTCAAAACATTTTTAGAGCAACCTTCTGAGGATCCAGCTACTAATCAAATAAGCAGGTAATCCCCTGAACTAAAGAAATTAAATTTACAGAACTGCTCAAGAAAAGAAGATGTGGAATCTGCTCTATTCCTCTGCTAGAAATCTAAATAAAAGTGGAAATTCTTCCTTTTCAATTTGACTAAATACCTCTTTTTAAATGTGAAGACATTTGTAGGAGAATTCTGGGTTTCCTACGTACAGAATCTATTTGGGAATATTTACAGAGATAAAGAAAGAGAAAGAGTTCTTAAGGAGAAAGAAAGTGAGAGAAAAACATGGAAAGATCTCTTTTCTCCTTCTTCCTGGAAAATGTTTCCTTATTAGGAAAGAGGAAAGCAGAAGGGAACTGGAGTGGAGTGAACCAGAAGCCAGAGAGCTGTAGACACATAGTTCCAGGGGTGTGGGTAAGTTGGTGAGTAAGCAGCTGACATCCTTCCTTTAAACTGAAAAAAGAAGAAGAGGAAAGAAGAGAGGCGGAGGAGTA